>NC_058055.1:9455821-9755821 GCF_020085105.1 Siniperca chuatsi
AACCTTTAGCAAGCCAGAGAGAGCCACATTATTACTTAAACGCTAAATTCAACAGATGGCCAGAGAAAGGAGGCCAAAGGGATGTCAATGTCGCTCTGTGTCTGTTGGATGTGTAAAGAGTCATTTGTTAGCTAATATGCTAGCCAGAACAATAGATTGGTAAGGTTTCGCTTGGAGTCTTGAGCAAACATTTCTCAAGCCCTATTGTGTTTATTACTTGCTGGGAAATGTCTTAATCAGACAATGATTATGCATAATTTGCAGTTACAAGTGTAGTGCGCATGGCTTTGACAGAGTCCCAGTTAAATTATTTCTTACAAATATAGTTTTTATAAAATATAACTTCTACAAAATCTTATTACAATTAATCTTACAATCAACAATTAGGGCCTTTTCCAGTCACCGTATTTGCACTATTATTGAACATTCTCTCTGTCTTTTGTTCATCACATCAGAATTTGTCAGTAAATCAGTATTTTGACTGGTTTAATATCTTTCAAGCATCAAAATTGACCCCCCTCGTCCACTCAGTGCAGGCATTTGCTGCAGTGCATTTCTCAGGCCAGAGGCAAGGGGGCCTGGCTGTGTGGCTATGAACCTGTGTTGATCCGTTACTATTCTTTAAAATGCTGAGCCGTCAGCAGGGGCCAGGTGAGGCAGTTTGTTCTGCTCACCACTCAATGGACATGTTTCATTGGCACCTTGCTGGAGGTCAGCAGTAAGTGACAGCCAGAGCTGTGGGGGTCAGGCCTACTACCCAGCTTTAGCTGGAGAGTGAATTACATTGTAGGTGGGGCAGGTGGGCTGAGCCAAGGCTGGGGGCTTAGATTGTGGCCCAGCAGCATGTTAAGGGTGTGTGTGGACTGTTTGCACAAATCCATTTGACCATAGTGTCACGCAGCTCTGTTTATACGCCTGATGTGTAAGAGCTACTTGGAAACCAAGCAATTCCCTTTTTCCACAGATTCCTCAACCAATAACTATTCTGTAGGGTATGTCACTTGAGTGATCGAGTTGGAAGATGTATCACTGAAGGATTAGGACTAGAGCTCATCAAAGAAAATAGCCTGGTCAGTGTGACACGCCACTTTAAAGTGGCTGAATATTTTAAGAGAGCCCTCTTTCTCAGAGGAAATGAAATACAGACGACGAGTGGAGAGGAGGAGGTTTTTGTTAGTTTCTGCCACTGCTCAGAGGCAGAGATGGAAGATTTTGAGATGTGGAGTAGATTGTTAGGGAGTGAGGCAGTTGGGGCCTATTTTCACCGCAGCTGAGGCCTCCACTAGCCACAAGCAGTTTATATAATTCCAGAGATGAGAGAACAAAATATCTTCTACCACACAAAGTAAGATTTTACTCCCTTCTCCTCCTCCCGGCTTTTCTATATCTCTTCCTCTTCTGCTTTACTCCAATCACCTCATGACAGCAATACCCAGGTACATCAAGGACAGTACAAGGCATTGCAGCATCGCCACACACAGACAGCCACAGAGCGACAGAGTGTAAACAGTCCCCTTTTACATGACATCTAGTCAGGATCATTGTGCTTGCTCTACCATGCATCACCTGCCTCTAAATGATTGTGTATTGTGGGGTGAGTGGATGTGTGTCCAGGTAACTGGACGCTGGCTGGTCAGGACTGCCTGGGAGCTACCCACGCCATAGAGAATGACTTAGTTGAGCCCCGCTGCTGAGCTCTTCTGAGCACGCTTAAGAGCTGAGAATTATTCCACTCATTTCTAGGTTCCTGTGAAGCATGACAAAAAACTCGAGTGCTTCATGCTCGCCCAATTCTCCTCCTGAGAGGAGCCGAGAGGCTCAGGGTTTAGAAGTTGTTCAGCAAACACTCACCATGATGAACATTAATTACATCAATTAAGTGGACCACAACCATTGTCTGGGATGACTAAAAACACTGTCAAAAATGCATTGACAGAGCACATGAGATGCAGTCCTGGAGGTGCTGCTGTTAGTTTAAGGTAGCTGCCAGACTACCAGACTGTAAGTAAAGGAAATACATTTTTTTATGTAAAAATTAATGATCTCCTATTTTATAATCTTTATTTGTGTAAAAGTTGTATAATGATTATTAGTTTTTAATGACAATAGTGGTATAATTTTCTCTCTGCTTGTCCTATTTCTCGGGTTTTTCTCACATAGCTTCTCCTGTTATTCATTATTGTTCTTGTTTAGGCATAATTGTAAATATAAATTAAGCTTATATATTAAAGGCACATTGAAACAGAGGTTCAAGGGTGTTGTGAGTGGTGGTGGGTGTTGGAGGCGTTCTTTTTGGGTCACTGTTCTTAAATGCACAGCATTGGTTTGTATTGGTTGGTTTGTATTTGTAGGTACTGGTTTAGTAATTACTAGCTAAAATTGTATTAAAGCATTACTATACAATGTGCACATAATGTTACTTGTGTCCAGTACTTTCAATTTATTTTACTTTGCTAGAAGCTGTGTGTCTTGGTATGTGTTTATGTCATTTGACTGCATTATATGGTTCTCAATGTCAAAGATAAATCAAATATGAAGAGAAATCATAGGAATTTTTAAATATGCATAAGAAATAAATAGAGAAATAGAAAGTTGTATGTAATAACTATGTGATTCAGTTTGTGTAAATATAAACAAATAGCCCAAATGGCCAATAGATAAAAAATGAAATAATTAGCAGAAACAACCAACTGTGATTGCCTTAAAATGCATGTGACACAAAGTGCAGACCTCACCATGGTGTGCTGACTTTTTTAATAGGGAGGAGAGTCCTGACTGGCTTCCTCCTTAGGGAAAACTGACTGTCCTTGTGGTGAACAGTAAAAGACATAAATGTATAACACCCAAGATGCCCCTAACGGCAAGTTGATGTTCATGTTTCTGAAGATACTGAATGCTGATGACCTTGGTAGCCAGCCATAATGATGCACACTTAGTTTATTTTAGGAACACAATGATCCACATAATTAACTTTGTAGTACAATGAACTGCATTTCCATCATCTTGGCAGTTGCCTGGAGTTTGTTTTACTTATAAATGATTAACAAGGTTGAATTCAGTTAGTCATATGTGGCTGCATTTATATTTAGACAACAATGGTGCTAATGCCAGTGTGAAGTCTGCTTAAACCATTGACATGGCTACGTAATTAATTAGGGCTGCAACTAACAATTGTTTTCATCATTGATTAATCTGCCAGTTATTTTCCTGATTAATTGATATATCTTTTTGTCTCTAAAATGATAGACAATTGTGAAAAATGCACAATTTCCCAGTACCCAAGGTGACATTCAAATAGCTTGTTTTGTCTGACCAACAGTCCAAAACCCAAAGATATTCAGTTATAATAAGGATACAAAACAGAGAAGAGCAGAAACTACTCACATTTAAGATGCTGGTACCAGCAAATGTTGCATCTTTGCTTGAAAAGTGACTCAAACGATTAATCGATTATCAAAATAGTTCCTTCATTTTCTGTCAGTCGACGACTACATTAATCAACTAATCATTACAGCTCAACATTAATTAAATTTCCTTCAAATAATCCTGTATTGAACAATGTAGACTGAACAAGAGTCTTGTGTTTAGGTTGTTGCTCCCATGGCAACCTTTTGTTTTTGGATAACTATACAGGGTGAAGCTGGTGAAAAGAGAGAAAGAAAAGTTTACAGTGTCAAGATTTTGTCGAGCTGTGTGTTCTACTTCACTAATATGTCCTCCAGATGTCATTGTTAGTGCTCTCATCTCTGATGATTTGCTCCATGTAACCAGCCATGCACTATAGCATGGCCTTCTGAATTGTACATTAGAAGAAGGGCCAGAACATGTTTGAATGGAAATTTGAATTGAAAGCATACGTAGCTGTTGTACTGTACCAAAGGGAAGGACTTCATTCATTCAGCAACTAGTTTTTATTAACAAATACGAAAACAACTGAAGGGTCATATTGTTAATTCCCCTGAATGGCTATTCATCACTTCTACTACAGTGGTCACAACATTTTAATATGCAGTGTGCACCTATTGGAATAAAATTAGGATGTAAGATGTAGAACCAGGAGGAGGAATCTAGATAATCTTTAGAAAACTGTAGTGATGAACACATGTTGTGTGTGTGAGGGAAATTGAGTTAGACAACAGAGAAGGTGCATGTCAGGGTTACCTGCAGCTGCATATGTGTGTGTGTGTGTGTTATATGAGAAACTAGAGTTTTAGAGCTGGAAGAAATACGGATATTCCTGCTTTTATGTGGCCTTACCTTCTCCTGTTTATCTCCTCCTCCTTTTCTTATCATGTCACTCACATGACCACATTTCCAGAGATAAAGGTTCCAGAATGATTAGCTACATTGTTTTCCTACTGTGTGTGTGTGTGTGTGTGTGTGTGTGTGTGTGTGTGTGTGTGTGTGTGTGTGTGTGAGAGAGCGAGAGGGAGGTAGGGAGGTGTGGGGGTAAGGTGCGTAGTTGGAGGGCCTGTCATAAAAAGCCATTATTGTAATTGGAAGTTAAAATCCCATTTGTTTTCCCCTCTGGTGCTTACTGTCAATACTAAGACAGGGGTCTTGTTACAAAAATTAACATTTGGTATCAGTGTCAAGGGTCATGCAAGAGAACATCAACTTATTGAAAAGGCTGCCACTCAAACAGCTGAGGCAGGAGAGATTATTTACTAAAGAGAAAATGTTTCTGTTGCAAACCCACAGTCACTTGCTGTTTTGTTTGTAATGATTTCTAGTACTCTCTGCTTTGGTACTTCTAAATGAGAACATTTGATGGTGCTGATCATTTTTAAACACAGGGCCAAGATGAATTTACATAAATACTGTAATTGGATTTTCTCAAAGGCTTTCCTTTTATACAATGCACTGAAACTGTATGTGTAATTTCCCTGTCCTGACCTTGTCTAGCAACACCACATGTCCGCCAACTCCACTTTGGTCTTTGGAAATTATGTGAAGCACTGATATTGGACTTGTTTGTGGATTTATTTCATTGGACTTACTTAATTTACTAATTTCACAGGACCCATTTGTTGGACTATTTTTACTGGACTTATACAGTAGTTCCTCTCCTGAGGCTTCTTTCAATTTTTATGTTTTGTGCAAAGACATTTTTCTGTGGAGAGTTTCTAATTGTCTTCTTGAAAAGCTTGGGCCAGGTCAGGTCTATAAAGACCACTGACACACTTTATGTGAAACTGAGCTATACAAATTAAATGAACTTGACTTGATATAAATATACAGTAGAAAGATACGACAAAGCTGGAGGACCCTCAACCTGGTGCAAGTTCAGAGACAGGGAGAGGGCAGCAGAGACCCAAAGTAGACTGGGAGGCACTATAGTGTAAAGAACAGAGCCCATTCCAAATATAGCTGTTAAAAGCAACTGCAGGGTCCAGACTCTGTCTCCTCTATGTGCCTTCCTGGACTGAAGGGGGATCAAAATATGTCAGTGAGTCAACCATTGCTCAGCCCTCTGCAGAGGGTTTAAAATTATTTAATTGATTCGTATTTCCCCCATGTTCAGTCCATATAATTACACATTTGATAAAAAGGTTTTATGATTTAAAAAATGAACTGTAGCTAAGATAATATGGAGGTTTGCATTACTGACAGAAAAGTTATGTCATTTTGAGCTATGGAGCTACTGCCCTTTTGAGCTTTCTTGTGAACAAACAAAATGATCTTTACCCTCAGTTTTTCTCACCCAAACACATTGCGTGTATACTTTTAAGAAACGTGTTGAGTGCATTTCCTTCCACATAAAACCTTTGCAAAGCTGATTTAAAAAAATATTTCAAATCCTGCATTGTTTAAATCAATGTTTACTTGCTAGCAGTCTTCTTCTTTTCTGCCCTTGCGGGCACTTTGCTACACTTTTTTGCACCTTATTGCCACAAACTGTCGATCAGTGGAATAGCATGAAACTGGTAGCAGGACTGTATGTTGTGTCACCCTCGTGTGTGCATGTACTTCTTGTGCTCATGAACAATATAAACAAAACGGGTACCCACTCGTAAAAACATTGCTCCATAGCAATACTAGTGGTCCAAAACTCCACAGGGTGCCCTTAAGTAAGACTTCTTAGTAATTATAGAAAAAAACAATGTTCATTATAAAAGGGAAAGTGTCTTAAAAAAATGTAAAGACAAAATGACAGCGATTTTGTTACTTAATCACATTTTTGTGCAGAATACAGTGAATTTGGCGGTCTTACAGCCGATTTGTCCTATTCCCTACAGAAGTCCCTAAAAATGTTTTACTTTTGTGGGACATGAGCAAGACCCAGATATTTGTATTATTAAAAAGTATTTTCATTATTTTTGTTTTGTATTTCAAAGCACGACTGGCTCATGTCAAAACAAGATTAATTTCAGTGTTCTGCATGCTAAATAGACCTCCACAGCTACATTAAGGCATGCTGTGTCTCATAACCCTGGAGTGAGTTTTAGATATCCAGTCATGTTCACAATATATTGTCTAGGAAAATGTGTTAAATGTTCATAACGTGCTTGCTCAAATGTCCCAGATTTGGCCACAAGCAAGCATCTAATTAGCATAATATTCATATTTCCGAAAAGCTCTTAAGAGCACTTCTGGCATTGTCCATTTCTCTTATTTGCCTCTTATTGCTGTAACGTTTGCTTAATGCCTGGCCTGTGCCTAGCGATTGCATGCTGTGCTCATTGTGAATGCAGTGTGAATGTGCTGTTTGGGTATGGGCCCATGCATCTCCTGGGCCCTATAATCAGCTCTAAGCTGCTTCTATCAATCTTCATAACTGTAGAGGGTTGAGGAGGGAAGTGCAGCTAATCAGCTCTAACCGGCCCCATGTTCAGCTTGACTGTCACTGTTATAGCATGGCCATATGCAAACAGTGTCCCTTACATGTGCATCCCGTACTCACATCTTGGCCGTCTCACAGGGCCATTCCACAGATGGCCAGCTCTAGCAGAAGTCAGGTTTTGAAAGGGCCTGTGACTTTCACTGAATAGCTGTTAGTGTAGGTTAATATAGGAGTGGTGGCCCTGCAGTGGTGGCAATCACAGCTCTGATCAGAGCTGGGCTTCAAAGACGTCTGTGCAAGTTGAAGCCAGAGTTGTCATTAGCTTCTGCCCTGTGCTTGACAGCCATTCCCCACCCCCAACTCCTTCTTCCTGTCTCGCTCTCTCTTTCTCTTTCTCCCTCTTTGTCTCTCTCTTATCGCGCTCATTTTCTGTCCATGTGCAAATGGCTACTGTAATCCTGGGACTGGGTGCTTGGGCCTGTCACTCCACATTTGCACTAAGCATTTTTCCTTCTCTCATCTCCTTTGCCCTAATTGTATTGTAATAAGCAATTACAGATCTATTTATGCACACTAGAGCTGAGATTGGACCACTTTTTAAAAGGGCGTGTAGGGGAGTGGAACTGGACCAGGCAGTGCCCCTCATCCTTAACTTGTAGCTGAACAAAGACACCACTGCTGCTAATCGCTCAGCTTCTCTTTTTCTCTCACTGATGATCTAATCCTGCTTTACTATCTTGTGCTCTGCTTCTGTTTTCCATACTGTGCAGAACGCCCTCCAAAGCAAAAGTGATTGTGCTGTTGTTTGTTGTTTATTGGCTGTGTTTTCTCTTTGTGAGTCAGCTCTAGTGATGCAAATAAGCAGAGGCAGTGTTTACCTGGACTGGCCATGTTTTCCCTGTGTGTGTGTGTGTGTGTGTGTGTGTGTGTGTGTGTGTTCGTGAGTGTGTGCACATCGTGCCTGCACAACGTCTAGGCCTTTGATCATACTACATTGCATTGACAGATGCTCTCTGGTGCTTTCTGGTTGCTTATGAACGAGGCCACAGACGGGATCTGAATGCCAGTAATTATATCCCCTTGCTAGAACGATAACAATTGTGGCTTATACAACAAAGTGCGATGGCTTTTTTCTATTTGTCCCATTATTTTTAGGTATGAGAAATGACATCGAAATCCCCTGTCTGCTTCCTCCCTGTCTGGGGCTCTGTGTTTACAGCTGTTTGTGAGCCTGTGTGAGAGGTGGGGGCCATGATAAAGGCTTACACCTTGTAATCATAGCTGGATGTGTGATCTCAGCGACCTGCCTGAGAACTGGCTCGGAGAATGGCGTGCATGTGGTGTGTGTTGGAGAAGGGAGGGTGGTGACTGAAAGATCCACTAACAACAAATCTGCTGTAAGGAACAGTAAGTTAATCAGGAATATGACCTGACTCAAAAGGTTTGGAAGCTGTGATGAGGTTATAAAGCAAGAACTGAGGTAAGAACAGTGAGCAAGGTTAGAGGTGTAAGCTTTACTGATGCTATGCTCTTATGTAATTTACAATATAGTGTAGTTGAGGTGATGACATTTGGCTATTTAACTAATATTTCCTTGCGGATAACCTTCTTCTTGTGGGATGAATCCACACTTGCAGTTCCAAAAGTGTCTTCCCTTCAACCAGTATTCCAAGTTTAGCAGCAAAAAGCTTTAGTTTTGTGCTCCATTGCTTTCCAGACATGCGTAACATGCGTCAAAACAGTCCGGCATCAAATCTTACTTTGCGGCACTTTATGCAAATCAGATGAACTGAGGCTGGGCTCATTTACATCTGCAGTCTTTGTAAATACCCTGCTAAATAAAAAAAAAATTGAGTAGATGCAACATTTTGCTCCCCTGATGGTAATTTATGACAGGCTTTGTAAATAGCCCCCTAAATGTGAAAATATTTGTAAGCAGTAATTCATCTATTAAATTAATGTTTTGGGATGTTTTTGAATGTAATAATGACCATTTTAAAGGTCCAGTGTGTAACATTTAAGAGGAGCCATTGACAGAAATGGAATATAATATTTCTAAGTATATTTTCATGTTGTGTCACCTGAAATAACCTGAAAATAAGAATCATTTTGTTTTCATTACCTTAGAATAAGCCCTTTATATCTACAGAGGGAGCGGGTCCCCTTCCATGGAGGCCGCCATGTTGCACCGCCATGTTTCTATAGTAGCCCTGAATGGACAAACCAAACACTGGCTTTAGGTGGGGACTTTTGCGTTTTTAGCGAGTTTCGCGGCCACCCTAGTTTCTCCTACACGCTTAGAAGGGAAGGGTGAGGCGAGCGTTATTCAAAGGGTTTCAAATTGCAATTTCACCACCAGATGCCACTAAATAACAGCCTTCATAGTAAGGCATAGTTAAAATACATTTTTACCCACTTTGAAGAGCTGATGGACATGCAAGTTTCATGTTAGGAAAAGATGGCATAGAGAAAGGTGACGACACTGATCTGTAATCTAAGAATGAACGTTTTCATCCCCTCCTCTCACCGTAAATGGTGTCAGCTTACAACTTTTCCAGTAAAACCATTTAATCTCTTCAGCCATCTGTCTATCATTGCCATGCCTTTCTGGATGGAATTTTAAAGACAACATAATTCGAGCATCAGAGCTTGAGTGTCTGTGTAAAATTCCAAGATTTGCATAAATATGTTACACTTTTTTTTTTTTCCACTCTGCCTGCTTCTCTTCTATTTTTTATATTGTTTCACCCTATGTATATTCATCTCCTCTCATATCCTTCTTGGGGAGTTAATAACATTTACTTTTAGTACATTTTTGTCTTAGTTCAGTTGCAGTCTCAGTTCTGCATGCATGTTCAAACAATAGTGGCTTTTTGTAGGTGAAACACAGAGGCTCTTTGAATTTACTTTGCTGGCACAGATCCAAGTCCTAAAATTTCCACAAATAATAGTAATATTTTATCCTGCAATATTAGCTACAGACTTATCTTTCTTTCTTTTTTTACTTTCTCAGTACTCACAGCAGCCCCCACTTTTATAGCCCATACTTAAACCAGGAGCACACCATTATAAAGGATTTGCAATGAATGTATTGTTAACACTTAGTGTGGAAAAGAGGAAAGACAGCTATACACACACACACGCAAATCAGTCAATAGATCAGAGTCATCAAAGTGAAACAGCCTGGTCTTGAGTGACTTATGATAATTACCTGCCTTGCATGGCCTAAAAAGATAAGTTTGTTCTGTTGCTTTGTGAGTCAGAGGGGTGGGTTAAAGTAGCCAAACTGCCATTGTGTGTTTTGCATAGATTTTGTGTGCATTTTTTACATTGTTTGTGTATCTGTCTATGAAGGTTTGCCAAAAAGTCACCTCTAAAGTTACTAAGAGATTTAAGTTTACAGAAAACATGTTCTCGTCATTTACAGTATTTTACAGTACATTTTTGTCCCTACTTGGCTATTACCAACACTTTTCACCAGTCTGGCTGACTCAGTTGTGTCTAAAGTTCAACTTATAGACACTTGGCCCCCCTGCAGACCATACCAAAATGATTAGGCAGATTGCTGCAGCCCAAAATCCATCAAGGAAAAATCCTGAATATTTAACATGAACATTAGACTTAGGCATTTGACTGCACATGCCTCAAACTTAACATCTTAATGAGGCTGCAGCATGTCAGGTACAATTGCCTGCACTGTGGTGTCCCACTCAGCCTTTTACCATTCTCAGGTCCCTTTGCCACACCACAAAGCATTGCAGGGTGTAACAGATCTAAATCTTACTTTTGTCCAACTGATGATAAGAATAAAGGGCTATTTATGCAATATAAATGCTTGTATATTTTTTTGTGATCGATATGATTAATTTAAATAGCTCAGGGGATTTACTGGGTGTCAGGTTTGTACTCCCACTATGCTAGCCTCCACATCCTTCCTGGCAACTCACTGTGATGTCAGCAACTGCCAAGAGTGTCTCACTGTGTGTGTACGCTGCAGGCTAGGAGTAGGATATTGTTGTTGAGCTGTATGGACAAGCAGTCAGTTTTAAGCACTCTGTGGACAGTATTTACATGACATGTAGACTGACAATGGCTTACATTCTTTACACATTGTTAAAGTACCAGCACCAACTCTACAATGTAGACTATGTAACAGTGTTTGCTAGTGATTTAGAGTTGAAGGAATAGCTATTTTTGGCTTGAATGTTCATTTTGCTAACAGATTGTGATGCACTGAAGTGGCAATCTAAATGCAGAGTTGAAGTTCTGAAAAAGATGCATGTCAATTTGAGTTGTGCTTTTATTAAAATCAAGATGGTGCTGATGCCATTATGGCTGTTTTAAGAGTCACAAAATTAAACCAGTCTCTTCCTAACTTCTGGAAATATTAAAATGAGTTAGAGCTAGCCTTCATTACTTAAGTGACAGGCATCATGAAATAGCTTCTGTAGTCTTTTCTTGATGACTTCATAGAAAAGGTAATGCTATTTCTAGAGGTATATGGTTTTTGTTCTGTCTGTCATTGTTAAAAACTGCTAACAGGTGTCAATAAGAGTGCACCAGAAGCTTTTTACATTTTTGTCTGCCTCTCTGAATGTATCTGCGGCATGCCTTCTATTACCATGGTAATGCACTAGGGCAGTAATTGTTGCAGCCCTATGCACGCACAGCCTCACGCACTCAAGAAATTTGAAACACATTCATGTGTAAGCACACATGCACTCAATCATGCACACTCATAACTCCCCTTACTGTCTCTTAGGGATGTGCAAAAATAACTGAATGTTTGAAAAATTGGGTTAAAGGAAAAAGTGGGTTGAAGAGTGGTCCATTTTTAAATCTGTCAGCTTGAATTGAAATGTTGTCAGAAGAGGCAACACCACCCAGGCCCGAATGATCGCAACTAATGTTGCTGTAAATGCAGTGAAGGGAATTGTCGGTTCCCTAGTGGTTATTTTTGTGTAGTGTGTGATTTGGTAATAAAGAAAATGCATTTGTTAAAATGTAAAATGATCCGTGTCAAATTAAATACAATTCCAAAGTCATTTAATCCAATCAGCATAGAGTTATTGCACTTGCTGCATATTTACATTGAAACAAAATAACAGGAGTTCTTTAAGTAGTCTGGAAATAACAATCATTAATAGCCTTTGCTCCTAGTATCTCAAACAATGGTAGCACCAAATGGTACTGTATAGCCATAGGCATAGAGGGACACAATATAAAGCTATGGGGCTTAATGCTGTCACCATGGAGAGAAAAATAGAGAAAGTAATTGTGTTGTACCAGGACTCAAGCAATCCCATCAGCTATTGGGCAGACATGTCAAAGTATAAAGACAAGGCTGAAAATTTGACTGGTTGCAGCCTGATGGAACAAGGGCGAAAAATGACCGGGGAATGGGTGGCCCAGAAGGGAAGCAAGACAAACAGCTGATGTAGCGAGGCAAGCAGAGATGAACATTGACTTGTTTATTTTTTCTTACCTAGATTGGCAATGATAAAAGTGAGTGATGTTGATAAATACTCGCACAGCCAGTTTATCAGCAGCTGTCTGGCTTGGGGTTGCCGGCGGCAGCATCCAAGGCTGATAACCTCTGAGGCCTGAGGCATGATGTTGGGAGGAAGAGGAGGGGGGTGGGGGTAGAGGATGATGCTGCTGCTTGGTCTTGGCCAATCTATAACCCTAAACCGGCCAGTTGATATTTTGCGTGTCCACCAGTAGAAGTCAAACATTAAGAAGGAGGGAAAAAACACTATTGCCATAAGTTTCACTATGATCCTGTAATGCTCATCACACAGCAGGTAATAAAATTGTTGGATGAATGAAAAATGGAGACAACTTAGTTATTCTTAGATCCTTACCACTAATAGGCCAAAACATTTAGCATGTAGCATAATATTACCATGTTAGCATTTAAACATGCTAACATTAGCATGTTAACATATGTGGATTTCAGCACGTTAGTATGGCACAGTTACCATGGTAACATGCTTATGTTACCATGTTAGGATGGTGATGGGTATCTGGTCATTAATTTAGAGGTATCACGTCCTATAGTGGAAATATTGACTTGTTGGTGGTGCTAGATGAAAAATCATGGGATGATTTGGATGCTTTCATATTTTATTCTGGACCAAAGTGAACTTGATCTTGTCACTCCAACAACCATGTTAGTGCGCTGGAAATGTTTGTAAGACTTGAACCTAAAATTTAACACCTTTAAATTATTTTCCGTGTGTGTTGCTCAGTGGTATGTTTGTATATAATTTGAAATGGCATTTGCACCTATATTGATTGTCTGAGATGGTCAAGTCTATTTTGCACACCTATGTGCCATTGCCAATTACTGCACAAACTGTTTGCATAGCTAAACCTTTGGCCCATTGCGCATTTTCATGAGCCTGAAGAAGCGCTGAGCGAAATGCATTGCTCTTGTCAGTTATAAAAGATATTGGATTATATTTTTCACTAGTGTGCGGTCTCTACCACAAACTCTTGTGGTTACTTTTTTCTGATTAACTGTTCATCTTGCAGTTACTAGCACCTCCAACCCTGAAGTACATGCTGTACGCAGAACTTTTCTTTTTTACTTTTAATTTGGACATTAAATATTGACCACCAGAGTGTATTACGATTTTTTTTTATTCATAAAAGCTTCTATTTTCTTATTTTATTTTATTTTTTACAAAAGTAGGTTTAATTTAATTTGTGGTTAAACAATATAATAAGAAAAATGTGAAAATTCACAGAAGCAAAAAAAAAAAAAAAAAAAAAACTGTAAAAAGAGAGGGCCCATGTGTGGGAGGCTGTGTGCATATGTGCAGGCTATGTGCCTGTGAGACTGTGTGCACCTGGAAAGCACTTGACAGATGGTTACTTCAGCTCTAGCTGAATGTTGCTTCTTTTTTCTCAGTGTTAAGCCTCTTTCATAAATCGAAAGCGTTTCGGTCAGCATTTTGATCAAGGTAGACTTTTTCAACCTTCTTGATAGTTTGCTGTGCATTTCTAGAGCATGTTTATCCTGTCCCATCATTTATTTTTGTTTGATTCTGGCGAGCCAAGGGAGATCAGAGCTGTGACTTTCTCTGCTGCCTTTTCTGCTCCTTTTTTTGTTTGCCAGTAAGATTACAGAGCAGTGCATCAAAAATCATTATATGCCACATCATATCAGTACATTCTCAATCTGTAGCATGAATTTGGTACTTTATAGGAGACTGTAAGGATTATATTTGGGAAAATGTGTTTCTGGAATCACAGTAACCTACAGTACTCTCGTCCTTTCTCCATTAGCCAAACAGGTGCAAGAACCAGACAGTTTGTTAGACCATTAGTTTAGACTATTATTGTACTAGTTAAGAGTTTTTTTCATTAAATCTCCCACATCATTAGTCCAGTTGTTTCCCAATAACAAGACAAAGAGTAGTGGATCTGACACAAATTGTGTCGATATCGCCTCAAGCTAGGAAATGTTATGTCCACATCAAACATGCTAAATCATTTGCAGTGCCATCACCTTTGTCTGTTTATTTCCAGAGGTCGGCTGAAACAGGCTGAGTTCAAAGTCCTCTCCACAGTGAGAAGCAGCCTCTCACTGCAAAGTCAGATCAGGCCAACGCAATAGCCATAATAACACCATAGGTGCCATAGAGACATGAAGTGCTTGAGCCTCAGTGTTATATTAATTTACATTTTTTCTGTGACCTCAAAAAAAGAAGACACTACCTATAAATAAAACAGACATTTCAATATTAATTTGTCTCAGATCAAATTTCATGGTAATGCAAAGTCTTATTTACAAGTTAAATGTTAGGTGTTGTGTGTCAGCAAGGAAAATCATTACCTATGCTGACCAGATGTTTCAGAGATCTGAGTTTAGGATAAGACTGGGCCCGTTGTTAAATGTTGGTGCATGAATACCATTTCATTCAAGTTCACTGGTTAATTTTTAATTGTAGGCAAAAAAGAAATAGTCCCTCACATATTTGACACTGGTGTTGAATTGTTACTGTATTTCTCTGAGAAATTGTCCTCCTAAATTTAGCATGTACTCTCACAGCAGATGTTCGTGCCCTTTTTGATGCCGTGGGTAATAATCCTTAATATTCTTGCTGTTTGAAACTAAATGAGGCTTTAATGCACTCTGATTCCATCTTCCAGCACTCATTAATTGTTTTTTGAAAGTCCATAAATTATTTCTCTTGTTGTTTTTTTTAGTTTTGCAAAGATAAACAGAAACTTATGGATGAAATGGAGGTCTTTAATCCTGTGACAGTCTGTTTTGATTAGAGCTTCAATTTGAAATGCCATTGTGAGAGAAATTCACAGAACTGCTTTTCTTAGCCAAGAGTATTTTTTCCTGCCAAAACCTTCAGCATTTGTGACCTTGCTATAATACTAAAGTTAAAGTAAAGTGTTTTTGAAACTTAATTGTGTGAATCCATTTATTCCTGTTTAGCAACAATGTGTCCTCACTCCTTTATATCCTTCCCATCACAGGTGCTGCTCACTCACTGTGTTTGAAGCGTCATTAAAGGTGTTGTGCAATGCATTTGAAGCCTCAACACTAATCTTCTCCTCTCGCCCTTTTCTTTCCAGATGGTCACAAGAACAAAGAAAATATTTGTGGGTGGCTTGTCAGCCAATACGGTAGTGGAGGATGTGAAGCAGTATTTTGAACAGTTTGGGAAGGTAAGACTGTTTTCATTATTACCCTGCATAGTGTTGTCACAATAACCAAAATTTCAGCACTCTTCGATTCAATTGCATGCTGTGTTTTTTATCGTCATTAAGATAATGTGAAAGATGTTAATTTGATCATTCGCTAAAGACGCAATCCACAATCAGTGTACAGCGCCCCCTGTCACTCCAACAGCGTCACTGTGGTTAAGGAAATTGACCCTTAAAAGAAGCCAGCGGCACTGGTTTGGCTCCTTTCCTGACAGTAAGACAAATAAATGTCTATTGTGACAAGCAAACACCTGAAGATATGGCAATAGCTGCACACAGCCCACCATGCCCGGTCAACAACCTGCATCTTGCTTACAGAGCAAACAAGCAATGACTAGCAGCCACGACCAAACCCCTCTGCAAAAAACAAAAAACAAGTATTTTTTTTTCTTATCTATGGCAGTCTTACATTAGAAACAAATATAGTTATACATATAAGGGAATCGAAGTTAGGATTTTGATATTATGGCAACACTATTCCAGTGTGGTCTGAAAGAAAAACACATGCAGTTCATTCAGCAGAGGCTCATATTCAGCTGTTTGTTGCTGTCTGCTGCAGCAGTTTCTGCATGCTGTTCTCATGACCAACACCCAGCTAAGTGAGTGCATATATGCACACCCTTTCATACAAGGACATGCGCACACACACACACACACACACACACACACACACACACACACACACACTCTCAAGCGTGTGCACACACATGGGCATGTGCACGCACAAACCGGCTTTGATACAGTGGAAGCATTTCACAGATAATTTCCCCACACTGAGCAGAGATCCATTTCCCTCATGTCATATTCCACATCAGTCAAGGTCACCTTCAGCCGATACAGTCCCTGTAACATCAGCTCTTGACCTTGAGTTTAAACAATTTCACTGAGGATGGATTTTTCATGGGCACATAATGTACCATGTCCTGAAAGAGACCAAAGAGCTGTTATAAATTAATAGAAACTGTTATTTTTTGTTCAGAGACAATATGCAACCACAACCAACCCTCCCCTATAAAGTCCTGTGCCATTTGCTTGCCTGAAGGCGAGCAAGGTGAAGGACTTTGTTTTGCTCTTTATCTGTGGAAGTGGCATTTAAGACCTCACTATGGCCTGGTCTGCCATTCCAAATAAAGATGGCTTATTTGCTCAATAGAACACAGCAAGCAAAAATTCAGCACGACTTTGCAATCAATGGATCTGAGAAAGGGCTCGAAATGATTTTCGACTTGATTGAATGACATAATTGACTTGATTATACAAAGTTTTTTCCTCCTTGAGGAATCCTCAAATGCTTAGGAGGAAACAAACAAATCAGACTGATTGAGCAAGATCTTGTGCATGTTTCTGTGTGTGCTTTTATAGCCTACTTGTGCATGCTTGGATATGTCTGCAGTACTGCTCTCGCCATGCGTGAGTGTGTAAGCGATTAAGTGTATTTATGTGGGTGCATGATTAGGGGTGTGTGTGTGTGTATGAGCAGGTTTGAGTGTCTTCAGCAAAAAGGAAATCTGAGTAGATATTGTAGGCTATGGCAGACAAGATACAGAGCAAAAAGAGGTATTGTTCTTGCTCTGTTTTGTGTGTGTCCTTCCTTTCTGCCTTACACATCCCAGGATTTATTAAATAGCCTGCCTGTCACTGCAACCTACTATTATTGCCACATACACACCACTCTGAGGACTTATCCACAGAAGGGAAAACCAATTAATTCAGTTTACCCTCCATAGAATCTTGGTTGGCAGTATATGTGTCAGTCCATCATCTGTCTGTCTTTCTGTCTGTCTGCCTATGTGCATGTCAAGGGGGACATGCACCACCATGGTCACAGGGCACCTAGTCATTTATATTTCTGGGAAGTATGTTTTGAAGCACTTATCAATCATCACGCAACTACAGCTTAAGGCACCGGCAAATTTTCTTCCTCACTGGGAACAAGCCATTTCACTGATATTTTTTAGCAAGTACTGTATTTGTGTGTGTGTGTGTGTGTGTATGTGTATGTGTGCTAGGCAGCATAGGCCAATTAGCAGGATGTGGTCTACAGAGATGGCTGTGGTTGGGAGGCAGTGGAGGGGAAACAGCTGGTGTGGCCACAATTGGGTCACAGGTTCTGTCTGTAACCTCCACACCTCCCCTCCCTCCCGCCTCATTCCCGCCCTTCTGTCTCCATTCTGTCAGGGGGAGAGGTGGCATTTGTTATGGGGAGAGGCTGACAGCTCTCATGCACATCAGTCTCACTGCCACTCTCCCAGCCGTCACCATTAGGAAAGAGCACATGCCCGAGCCTGGCACAACTTCAGAGGAGCTCCTCCACAGCCAGAGCCACTTTTTTGTCGCCTACAGTATACACTGAAGGTGTGCATTTGAAGTGATTGTGACAGTCATTTGAACAGAACTGAAGTGTGGTTCTGTTTGGCTGATTCTAATGCATCTCAGATGGATCCCATTACCTTCCTAATAGTAGCCACATCCTGCCTTCCTTTTTTATTTTTCTCAGGCAGCACACTGCACCTTAGCCCTGCAAGCCAAATGAGACAATCTTATCAACACTGCCTGGCCTCCCTTTATATTCAGGGACTCTTAACTGGAGGCTGCTGCTGTTTCTGTCTTGCAATAAAGTCAAATGAACCAGTGTGCTGTTTGTGCTATTATGTGCTATTGTTAAGACTTATACAATGTAAGAAAAGACAATGTTAGCCTTTTAGAGATCATGTTTTTGGTTTATATGTAGGCTCCGCCATTTTTATTTGATAATGTTATGTTTGCAGTATGCACAGTCATTTGTACGTTTTTTTTTTATGCATTTACCTTCCTGCCTTTCCCTTTGTCAGTGGTAACATAACATGCAGAAATACCCCCCAAATATCAGCCTACAGAGGTGACAGCACTGAAAAGATTCCATGATATTATTATGCATAAAGTCTGTATAATTTTCAAAGGCCAAAGGTCAGGGGCAGCTAAAGAACAGCAGATGTGCTTGTAGGGATTCAGTGTCTTGCAAAGTATTACTTTTGTACTAGTCTGAAGATCTACACACCTACAAAAACAGTTCAGTATAGACACTTAAAAAATGCAGTTCTCATATAAGGTAAAGGTTTAATAAGGTAAAATGACTTATTTTCAGCAGGCCACACCAATGCTTTGTGGAAATATAGAATGCGTTGCATGTTATGTTGATCTCTTAAGTATTCATTATTTTCTTTTTGTATGCTTGAATAAAATGCCCTCTTATTTTCCAATAAATGAAACACCTGTTAACAAAACAAAACACCTACCACCTCAAAATGTTCCATTGAGACAAGCACTTGATTAAAGATGGGAGTTGGTGTGATGACACCTTATAAATTGGATGTGACGTACCAGCATAGCCCTGCCCAGGCATGAAAATAGCTCTCTCTACAGTTAAAGGCATAATTAGTTGGGGTGGCTAATTCTTCCTCATTGGTTTATCGTAATCAGCTTTGAGTGCATCTCATAGTGCTCTTATTTGGCTAAGCTGAAACAACTCCTGCTCACTGACTCTGTTTCTGCACTCCTGTCCATTGGCTGGGCTTTGCTGTGCAAGCCTGAAGCTGACTTTTAGTTTAATCAGAGGCTACTTGCTTCCATGTCACTGGGCTGCCACAATTGTCCCTTTATGTCCAGGCTGTCCTGGTTCTCATGCTCCATGGGTCTAGAGCCAGATCCTGGAGGTGGAGCTGAATGGGAGGAGGAGGAGGAGCTTAACTAGTTCACTGCCACTGGGCTCTGGAAGGATAGGCTTACAAAGGTCACTACTGAGTTAGACAAGCAAAGCAGAGCCTCGAGTCTTAAGATGAGAAAATGATCTCAAAGTTTAAAAAAAAGAGTTTTGACACCTGTTGGAGGACATTGGAAAGATATCTGTTGGAATGAGATGATGGAAAGAGATCATTGTCAGAACACAGAGAAGAGACCAGCCTAGAGCAGTGGCATGCTCTCCCTTTTGCGTTTCACCTCTGGCCAGCCAGGCGTCTGCATACTTCTCTCAGACCTTCACTGAGAGGAAGCAGATGAGAGGAAATTATAAAAGCATCAGAAAAAGGTTCCTTGGTTAGTGCATGAAATTCGTTCTGGGGCTTTGGTAATCTAATACCATGGCTGACATTTTGTGTGCCCTTAGATTTTGTAAGTGGCAGAAAAATAACTGTGTGACTGTCTGTAAAGACTGTATGAATTCATTTTGCATACCTGCCCAAGTGCGTTGGCCCTTAACAACATTGGAGGTTTTCAGGTATTTCAGGTATTCCATGCAGGTATTTCATGTAAAATCTGTTTTATTTGATACTTTTTCTTGAGTATAGTGTGCCTTTTTGCATTATTCAGTTCTGACAGGTTTTCAATGTAGTGAGTCCCCGGGATCCACAGGTAATCATTTGAGTGGGTCCCAGGAAAAACAATTATAGTGTTAAACTCATGTTTAGGGATGGGTATCATTAGGATCTTAGCGATACTACTACTCTTATTGGTTCTTTGTCATTACTTAATAATTGCTTTGACAGAGCAGATTAAAATTAAATATAGCTTTTTACATGTTCACATGTTTATGCTTGTTGAACAGGTGTATTGATAAAGTATTGGCTTTTTACTCGTGAAGGCTTTAGTGCACTTACTTACAGTAATGAGCGTAGTTTTTGTCAACTCGAGTAACCGCCTCTGCTGTTCTGACTGCGCTCCGTGTGTGTTTGTGTGAGTATGTGTGTGTGTGTGTGTGTGCGCGCGTGTGTGTGTGTGTGTGTGTGTGTGTGTGTGTGTGTGTGTGTGTGTGTGTGTGTGTGTGTGTGTGTGTGCGCGCGCATGCTCAGCCCTGACACAGAGAGCAGGTGAGAGTCTGCAGCCTGATAATAAATTACACCAAGCTTTTTGAAAGCAAGGTTTCTTCAGTTTATTTACATGATTTCAACATGTATTTGTTGTTCACAATATAGCACTGTCAGGGAAAAAATATGGTGCGTCCCCTGGACGCATCAATAGTAAGTTTACTGTGTCCTTTCCAATCTTAATGTGTCAGAGACGCAGGACGCGTACCTAACAACATCACTGTTACTCTAATGTTGTAAAGTTGCATTGTCTTGGACTTGAGCTACTTTCTGCTACTGTCAGCCCTTACAAAGTACATCTAAACCACTGTGCAGAGATTACAAATCACCAATAATCCTTACTGTGACACTGATATCATCGTTCTTGATATCTATTTGATTGCAGAATTACATTTTACCGTGGATGACAATACAATTAAGCATTTACAGTGACAACATATACACAGGGCTTAAACTGGAAACTGTGAAGGTGCATGTTAATGCATTGAAGTGATGGGAGCTCTGAGGAAAGCAAAACCCAAATACACAATTGCTTCATGTTCACTGGCTGAAATAGCAAACATGGATGATTAATGCAGAAAAAATACACTTTATATGAGCGAAAGGAACCTAATCAAAAGGCCACAGTCCTTCATTCCACTTCCTCAGCTAGTGCAGGTGCACATTTGCATGCCATTTACATGGTAGCTCACAGTGACCACTACTACTCCAGCGTTGCGTGTCCATCATCTGCTGACATTCTGTGATTGTTTCCTCTCTGCTGCGACTCGCCCAATCAGTTGAGGATATAGTCTGGTTCCAGTGATTATAAGGAGTGATCAGAGCAGCAATGATGGAGCATGTGCCTTGCAGTAGAGATTTAGCCAGAGGCTTCAGTCTCATTGCAGTCACTTGTAGTTAGTGACTGAGACTAGCAGTGAGAAGGGCAGAGCAATATAAATGAATTGGCTATGAATGTGGATACGGCTGCGGTGCTGCAGGGACACACAGGGGGAAAGGGCCAGTTAGACAAACTATTTCATATCCCCCTTGACCTTTATTTGCCCAGTGGCCTAGCAACATTTCCAATTGAGTAGCTTTTAAATGGCCGCTAAAGAATGGAGCTATACTATTCACATCATTTTTTGTTGCATGTGTCTTTCTATGAGAGAGTGAATATGTGTGTGTGTTAATGCAAGTGTCTTTACTGCAGGTTACTGAATTTTTACTTAAAGGATCAGACCTTTTAACAAAAGATTAAATCGATTTTTGACTATTGCTTATCCTTAGAAATACCTATCAGACTGTCTCCTCCAACAACTAGATGCTGTGCAGTATAGGCGGCTCACAAAGAGAGCTTTGGATCAGGGGAGATTGACACCTTTCTGTAGGTCTGTAGTCTCATCTCCCAGCTGTCCCTCCTGAAATGGCTCCCTCGGGATAAGCCAGGATTGGCTTGATTGTGTTATCGGTGACTGATCGGGCCATTGAATGATGGAATTTTGAGCCCCTGTTCTGCTTAAAGAATGAAATGTTTAAAGAAGATTGACTGTGATTGGATCAGATCCAGCACCTGCTCAAAGGGGTCAATCAGGTGAAGGCAGGAGGCAGCAATCTCTGCTGTGCTATTGTGACACGAATAGAGGGGGGAATTAATGTGTGTGTTGGGGTAGGGTGTTGGTGGTGGTGGATGGTAGTGGGGGGCTAGAGATGCCACTCAACAGGGAAGAGGTTGAAAAATGTCATCAGAGGAAGTGGCATGAGTAATTTGCAGCAGTCTCACCATCAGACCGGTGTGGAGTTGGACGCCTCCACCTCCACCTTCACGCCTCCACCTCAGCCTTGCAAACTGCAATCTAGTCCTTAGGGAATCATGTGTGGGAGAACACTTAGGAACCGTAGGAATTGAGATTCAAAGAAGAGTTTATTTCCCAGATGGATGGGAAATATGTATTGATATATGCTATCTAAAGATTGGCATGGAATAAAGGGTTTGAAGGGTGGGAGCCTGGCAGAATATTAATGTGAGGGAGGTCCAGGGGAATACATGGAGAAAACTGCCTTTTAGCATGTTTTGTTGTAATGGATTTTTCTGTTAGACTCAAAATTGGCTGAAATTAAGAAGATAATTCTAAAATTATGTGAGAGTATGAAATTAAAGGGGCCCTGTGGAGTTTTCTAAACAAACAAAAGTTATGTTTACATTCAGTGTTACTCACCAAAACACACTGTGTGTATCCTTGAGGACTAACATATGTGTCGAGTGCATTTCTTTCCTCATAAAACATTTGCAAAGCCGAAGTATTTTAAATCCAGCATTGTTGACTATGTTTATTACCTTGCAGTCTTCTCCGTCCCTTTCTTTGCTGACGCACTGCAACATATCTTGGCACATTATCGCCAACTGTGGTCCATTAGTAGGACTGTGTATCACGTAACCCGCATGCTCGCACGAGCATGAATGTGAATAGTTTACCAATGCATCATAACCAATAAATAACACAGGCAACTATTTAGTGAACTCTTTATAACCTCTTCCCCCATTAAGGAGGGATGGAAATGGAAAACAGCCAGACTCTGCCATAACAACATGCAAAATGTGTGCAAGCCTCACTTAAACAGTGGGCTGGGAATGATAGGGTTAAGTAGGTTCTTTACAGCTTTAAAACTAACATGAACATGCATATTCCCCCAAGTTCCTATTTCTTAGAAGATGGATAGATAGATAGATAGATAGATAGATAGATAGATAGATAGATAGATAGATAGATAGATAGATAGATAGATAGATAGATAGATAAGTAAATGAAGAGTATTTTTAAGAGTAGCAGAGGCAGGCATATTTGAGTTAAGGTCCACAGAAGCCGATGCCGGCCTCCGAGTGACAAACCACAGCCAAATGAGAAAACATATAGCCGCAAGCAGCAATTCCGAGGTTCAAGCCAACGCAGACCTGGACCTGGTCAAATGTGGCAAAAGCAGTGAATTCTCCCTTTTTGCATTTTCACAAATAGAATGAAGAAAACAAATAATTTCTGATTCATAGTCTGATTTGCGTTATGTCATGCACATTTTTTGCCCATGTAGCGCCCCCCCTAGAGGTCGATTTTAAAAGAAACTTTCAGGGTATGTTTCAGCTTATGTGGACATATCCTGTACATTCTGTGATGATTGGACAAACAATTTCTGATTTATAGTCTGATTTGTGTTATGCCATGCAAATTTTTTGCATTTGTAGTGCCCCCTCATGGTCGATTTGAATGAAACTTTCAGGGTATGTTTCAGGCACTTATGTGGACATATCCTGTAAGTTATGTGTTGATTGACCCAATGGTCGTTGACTGTAGTCTATTTATGTACTGAGCCACGCCCCTTTTGAAGTACATTGGTCAATATCTTGAAAACTAAATAAGATATCAACAAGGTTTATGCAACTTTTGATAAACTTTGTCCAATGATGATCCACTGGAAATTTGGTAGCAATTGGTCCCACGGTTTAGGAGATGTCAAAAATGTGTTTATCAAAAAATTCAAAATGGCGGAAAATCAAGTTAGGCAGACTTTAGTGGTCCAAGAGGCTTTTTGTAGAGCACATTGAGCTGGACTTGTGAGAGAAATTTCAAGTAATTTGGATTTACAGTGTGACGGGTTTGGCCTGTTCAACATTGTATTTTTGGGCGTTAATTACAGCGCCACCATGTGGCCGATTGGGCTCATATTTCTGTGGAAGCACATGCACATCATCTCCAGTTTTTAGTGTTTCTAGCTCATTCCAGCTCACAGGAATTTGAGGTGAAATGGCAGACAACAAATAATAATAATAAACCGGTTGGAACCCCTAAAAATGATGGTGTCAAATTTCAGCTCTCATCTGATAGTCTTTTAAAGAGGATGCAAAACTGCTTTTCAACCCAAATAACCCTTTTCATCCTCGTCAGACATTTCTCTTAAGAGAGGGTTGTCAGCTCCAGGAAACCAGTGAGCATGAACCATGACTCAGCACCACCTGGAGAACAGGCAGTTGACACAGTACAGCTCAACTGATGACGATGCACAATGCTCACTGTACATCTGACTTTACATCTGAGCTGATACACAGAGCTTTATGGATCTTGAGACATTTGCTAAAGGTATTTCCTCTGGATGGATTTATCCGAAATGCCTAAACAGCAAGGTGATGGCAATAGAATGCTTAAGTTTAAACTGTAACTCTGATGCTTTATTCACATTTTGTAAAAAGAATGTAAAAGAAAAAGGTGTGCTGCTGAATGTTTGAGAGTAAGTTCTCCCATACAGCAGCAATCTGATTTAATAATATCCTCTTAATATACCTGCCTTTTGTGAAAAGGAACTTTGAAAATAACCAGTTATTTTAAAATAATTCCTGACAGGATGTCTGTTTTATATAGCATAATGGGAATTTAGTATAAGTGCTGACTTCAAGTAGCACATTGCCTGTGCTTCTTCAGTTACCTACTGCAGTGTGACCAGGTCCACAGGCAGCTCCAGCTCATGCTATGAGTGCCTCCCACGCATCACATAGCCTTCTTCAAATCACTGGGTAAATGTTCTTACATGGATATGTACACAATGTGCTGGGGTTTGATGTGAATGTCTAATGAATTCTCAAAGGTTTCACTTATCTGAAACACTGCTGACTGTTGTGTGTCTGTGTGTCTGGATATCCTCAGGTCTGTTAAAAGTGTTAAAAGATGATCTAGATTTAAGGCCTTAAGTCATCCTCTATCTTAAATGATATAGTTGTTAGAAATTGCTTGTTAGGTTTCATTTGGATACAAGTGTAAAATCCAACATTGGTAGTGACAGACTCATTACATCCAGTAATGTTTAGCTGGGGCAGAGTAAGTAGGCCAAACAAAATGGGGTAATTGCAATGAAAAATGTAGTTTCAGCAAAAGATGTGAATGCAGTGGTTCCAGTTTTGTTTCTAACCTGCTCTACTTGTCTTATATCTTATATAGCTATTTTGTCAGAAACTTTTTTTCTTCTTCTTCTTCTTTTTATTTTAGAAATGTGCTGATTTTGGCAGCTTTTATTCTGTATTGTTAAAACAAAACGACAGCCATGCTTGCAGCTCTGTGAGGCTTTGTCTATGCACAATGGTGCTTTGAGCTAAAAGCTAATGTCAGCATGCTAACAGTGTTAACATGCTGTTCTGGACAAAATGTGGATAAAAAGTCAGGGGATCACAAAAGTCATTAGGATTCATCATCTGGGAACTATCTGTGCCAAATTTTGTGGCAATCCATTCATTGGTTGCCAAGATATTTAGCCCAAAACCAAAAATGTCAATCTCATGGTGGCACTAGAGAAAAAGTCAGGAGCCTCTAAAGTTTTTTTCAGTTTATCCTCTGGTGATCATAAATGTCTGTACAAAATTTGAGATGTTTTAGTCTGGACCAAAGTAGTGGAAATTTGTCCTTCATATTGTTCCTCTTCTATTAAAAAAAACATGTAGAGGTGACACATACCATGTATCATTAAAAAAAATGTAAACTGGTGGAATATAAAATCATGATGCAGAGGATTCAAAGATAAGATAAATTTAATGTAATGTCAACAGCATTCGGCAGTGATTCTCAGTAAAGAGGTGATCAGTAATTACTTGAGACATTTTTCTGGTTAAAGCATTTACTTTGGGTTATGGGGGAGGTTAAGGTTGGGATTAGAGAGACTCACCTTGTAGTTGTGTTTTATGTTTAGGCAAATTTTTATATATATTTGATTTACTGCGATTGCTGTGCCTTTTTGTGTTTGTGTCTGTGTGCTTTCTAAACGAAGGTTGCTTACTCCTTAGAAAGGACTAATGTCGTGTGTGTGAGTGGATGTGCATACGATGCTAGAGAGTGACAACAGATCCCTATCTTAGCTGCCATGCCATGAATAATCTTTAGCTTATTTTCTGAAGTGGTATCTTAGGGTTCTGGTCGAATTGTCTAAAAGCTAAATAAATCTGCTTGATTGAACTAATGGCACAGAGCCAATATCTTGCACCAAGTCTTGTCTCTCAGCCTAATCTTTTTGTCACGGACACATTGACCAGGCTCATACACACACACACACACACACACACACACACACACTCACACACATATACACACATACACTAAAGCTCCCTCCCAAGCCACTTCCTGATCAGGAAACTTTGAACCCAACATGTGGCCCATAAGTCCTATCCACAGGTAATTAGGTTTGATGGTTAGTTGAGCAGAAGCATGGATTTTATCCTTCTTTCTGTCTTGCCTCCTGGAGGGTTCCCTCAACTTGTTTTTGATAAGCCCACTGCCAGCCCAGCATCAGTCTCTTCCAGCTGAACACACATTGTAAAAGCCACCAAGGAGCAGACATCCCTTTTAAAGATGAATTACCCACTAAAATAAAATTATGTAGACTGAAAAGGTGTGTCAGTACAAGACTGAATATACATTTCAATTTTTACTGAAAAATTAACCTCTCCACATATATTTCATACCTGACTCTCTTTCGAGGTAAATCACAGCTTATTTCTCCCTCTAGTGGTTTAGGTGAAGCCAGCTGTATTGGATGTGTTTATGATAGACAGGAATATGTTAATGTTCTCTCTCACTGACACTCGGACCAACTGGTGTGAGTGCTGTCCCAGCAGAAATTGTATTTCTTAAATTCATTGAATTGGCTTGATCAAATTAGTGTCACTTAACATTTTTGTGAGCTTGTCTGTGGTTTTCTTTTGGGGTTTTTCAGAGGACACTCAAATGCCCTCAAAAAAGTTTGCAGACAATGTATTTTACTTGAAAGCACATCTTTAAACCTGAGTAAGCAAACTATATTATGGTGTAAGTGGTTTGTGTTAGCTGCTGGTACCATGTTGGGGGGAAAAGCCAGAATTACATTTGAAACAGCTTTGAATTTGATTTGATTTGAATTTCATTTGAATGTGAGATGAGGTGAACACAAAATGGACAGGTGGTATCATGCTGAAGTGACGGGTTGATTGCATTGAATCATCTGCCAGCAAGTCTTCCAGCTGCCAACTCACTGTGTGAATGAGAGGATATGTGTGTGTAAAGAGTTGCTTTCAATGAAAAAAGTAAGACTAATAGGAAATAGGAGCTGCTCATTTGCTCTGTCATTACAGCTGTGTTTCTTATTAACCTGCCCTCAATATTGTTGCTTGGTGCCCATATGCTAAAATACGAATATAACATATTTGTAATGTGATAAGGAACTACAAAATATACAGCATGCATCAATTTGATTTGTTTGTTTTTGACATTCTGAGATGAGAGACAGAAAAATACAAGGTTTCATACTTGAAGTTGGAACAGGGATTTGTACAAATATTTTGTGTGTGCATTCATTTGAATTGAGTATGCTGTTGCTAGACAAAACAGGAGGTCATTGTCATTTTGACCATCTGCTTGTACCGTGCCTACTTTGGCTCAAAGCTTGTTTAATGTGGAAATGGTATGTGAATGGAAGTGACATGCTGAAACCATAGTGCATCTTAATATGCACATGGAACACACACTCAACTTCACAAACAAACAAATTCAAAAATACACACACTGTTTTCATTCATTTATTCCAGAAAAAACAGGTTAGCCACCTGCTACAGCCGAGATCACTAAGTGAATGCAGTGTTTTAGAATGTGGGATATATGATGTCCATCTTTAGATAATGTAGGCAATTAAATAAAATGAAAAAATAAGAAAATGAAGGAAGCACGATTTTTGTTTGTGGTGCTGAATACATTCTCAAAACGTATTATCACAATTTTGTCACTGTGTGTTGATATGGATATGCAGTGCTTTTATCAAATGTCTTTACTGCCATAGTTTACCCATTTAAAGCATGTACATGTGTGTGTGTTTTTTTCCAGTCTCAGGAGCACTGGAACAGCTCACCAGTCATTTAAAGTGAATAGCTGATCCCAATGTATAGTCCAGACGTGGTGGTGTGCCCTGCTTGTCTTTGTCCAGCCAACTAGGCTACAGCTGTGTGCTAGTGTAGGTTGTGGTGATGCCAATAAGTGTTTGTACACACTTAAAATGGCCATGTTTGAGCAGACATGCCCGAACATGCCAAGTTGGAGATGACCACATTACTTGCACCCACACAGCAGATTGTGTTATTTACTTGCCACTACTACATTATGATCCGATGTTATTGAGCCTAAGCAGTATTGGATTTTGAGGCAGGTACGGAAATTGATATTTGAGAGTTTGAAAAATCAGATAACAGCATATTGGCCTATATTATTTTTTACATAAACACATACAATATATATATACTGTACAATTCAATATATCTGTAATAGGCTAATATTGGCCAATATACTGATTTCTCGGTCGGGACTCACTACACAGATACACTTGTGGAATTTGAGCATCTAAGGTTGTTTTAATGTGTATTCACAATTTTGTGTTACATCCACTAAATGTTAAAGGTAGGAACATTTCAATATCAATAACAGTATCTGTACCTGGGAATCATGAAGCCAGTTTACATGAGTCACATGTCTGTTTATATGTCTGTGGCGTATTACTATCTTTCGCTTTTATCTTGGGCAATTGTCTTTCTTCTTTTTGGCAATAAGTACTCTAAAAGAAGGACGCAGATGGACACATGATGGCAGTTCATATGTTTTAGAGAGTGAATGGTATTTACACAGCATGATTTCCATCCCATAGTGCAACAGATTTCAATGAGCAAAATGGCACATATATCAGAATTATGTTCGTATATTGGTTTAATGTTTTTCATTCGCAAAGTGGAAAAAAAAAAGGATTTGGTTTACTGCAAATTTTCCACCAATGGTGTTTCTCTTTTAATTAGGAATCAATTAACTAAATTGCCACATTGCCATCTGGTTTGATGATAAAACACATGCAAAAGAGATGCAATCTTCCATTTACATAAAGGAGGTAAACTTATCAGTAAGAATGGAGTTTAACAGTGTAACACACATCACTGACACAAACAAACAAATTTTCAGTGAGTTGAGGCTGTTTTGGTTACCCATGTAAACAAAAGCTCTCATACAAGGTCGTTTGATGTAGATCTGATCTCTATCAATCTGTTTCTTCACACTCCTTGTGGTATTTATTAAGCCACTGTGTTGTTTATATGATTGTGTCAATATGTTAAAAAATACAATTTTTGTACTCCAGCATTCATTACTACTTGCCACCTCACAGACACACTCCTCTACTCTCCAACTCTGTCTGGCTGCCTGCCCAGTCATTGGCAGCTTGCACATGTGGCCAAACTATAAATCAGATTCAGACTTTCCATTCAAGTGCCCTACTCAGGGGACTGTACTGGCCTTTATTCTGACCTTGTGGACCTTTTTATAGGCTTAGAAAAGAGCAGCAGAATAGAGAGCTCCATAGTTCACACAGAAATGAAGAGCTGAGTGTCTCTTACCTTTGATTAAAATCTGACCTCATGGCATTTAAAAAATGTTTAGTTTATGGAAATTCAGAGTGGTGTGATTTTGAAATTCTCTCCTGTGTGATTAAGGTTTGTTTTAAGTGATACTCTCCTTTCAGAACAGAGCTGTCCTCATGAAGGGGTGGGCGCATGTTTTTGTCTTTGTCTCCCCAACAGCTGAGGCTCCGAAGAGAGTTTGGCAGGGCTCAAGCTGTTCAGTCCCCCTCTCCCTCCCCTTTTCTGTATCCCCGCTCTATCTCTTCCCCCCATCACACCTGATTGCATTTGACAAATGCCCCTATTGGCGCCATATCATCAGGTGCAGTGGAGGCAGCCTAAGACTATATTACTCTGCCCATATACCACGTCTGTTCTCCATTTTGCATGGCTGACACACTTGCTTCTGCAAGGTTCGAATGGAGCCAAGGCTCTGTCAGTGGAACAGCTTCATGAGTCGCAGGTTGCACTGGCTAAGGGAACTCCTGGTGAGTGCATTGGAAATGGCACACAGCATCGCTGCTAATCTTTTAGAAGGTAAAACTCTAATGGCAGACTCAGTAGTTTGTAGTTGTAGTCTTTGTTTAAGCAATAATAATTAAGGAAAAAAGAGACTGAAACTAAATACCGTAAACACCACTTCTGACCACTGGTTCAAGCTAAGTACATTACAAACATTACAAATTTCCTTTTCAAATAGAAATTTAACTGGGAAAAAACAAAAAAAGCAGCCACATTACACACTTACAGTAAAACTAGACAGCATCTGCATTCTCAGTTTTGCCCATTTTGTCCTCCACTGTCTATACAGTGTTGCCAGTGTAGTCAATGCATGGAATGTAGTCAATGCCAAAGTGCATATTGTGAAATGTTTTTAAGAAACATTTGTGTCAAAAACATGAATTACATCTCTTCTGTAGATAACTAACATTATTATCCAGACAGTGACATCGCCCTGTCCTAGCCTGTGTCTCAAGCTACATAATGTAGATGATAGCAACGTGTTTAGAGGCAACATTGAGCTAGTCAGCCACTGATAGCTATATTACTACATTAGACAGCTTGACCTGTGACACATCTCTTTACTAACTGATTATTAAATACAGACTTTGAAAGTGACTTTAGGGAGATTTAACTGGGGAAAACAAAAGAGCACTGGAGCGCCTCCTACCAGGGAGAGACGCTGATGGACTGTCATGGCCAGCATCTCATCAGCAGGAATGCAAGTAGGGTTGGCACAGTAGTCACCATGTGGCGGCAAGGTTAGGTCACATCAGCCGCCTCTGACTCTCATACAAAGAAGATGCTGAGTTGAGAGGCAATACACTAAAAACCTGTCCTTTACCTCGATTTAACTTGGTCGATATCTTTTTTTTTTTGGGGGGTGACCATAGTCTTCTTACCTATAATCATAAATATTACAATATATTTCCCATATTCAAGCCTGCAAGAATCTTGAAATATGATTTCAGACACCCCTAAAGTGGGCCATACCATTTCTTAACCTTGTTAGTTGAACGTCTCGTCTGCTTGCCTCTCATCATTGCAGTGGCTCGCGCCTTCATTAAAGTCTATGCTCTCATACGTCGCGCACGGCAATGGAGATGCTGTAGGTTAATGTAAGTCGCTAGCTATCTAGCTAGTTTAATACACTTTTTTACCCTCAGAGTTTCTGAATTAGGTTATGTCTACGTGAGGAAGTAAGACTTCAGTTCACTGAGGCATGCGCCTGCGCTGTACTGGGTTCCCTTTATGCCCTGGAGATTGTCCCCCCGATTGTCATTGTATAATTCGCACTCTGGGAGAGGCAGAGACACAAGACTGCCAGAAAGACAGATAGAGGGCCTCAAATCTATGAGGTTCCTTGTGTGCGTCATGAGTTCTCATGAGTCAACCAGACACTGCACCTGCTGGGTGGTAATTGGAGGGCTTCCTGGGAGAGGTGGCCACAGCTCTGCTTTGCCTCTGGGCCCCCCTCAACAGTCTAAGTCTGCTCTAATTGGCACAGCACATGGCCTAGCTCATGGTAAGCACTTACTTAGACTACATACTAGCTATGCTACTGATTCATCAGTTAATCATCCTTAATACTTTTGATCAGTCAGGAATATATTGATCTGACTCAATGTGTTACATTAACGCAAAGTATTGCACATATTCTTTTTATTTTTTTATATAAATGAAAGTTTATTGTGTGCACCAAAATACCAGTTTACTGGTGTTTATTCAATTAATGACTGAAATACCTTATTTACTCTGGTTGTGTAGCAAAAATAACTTATGTCAATTTAAGATTTTCATCAAGGAAAAACATGCAATTTGTATTTTATATTCTTTCATGGTTAATCAATTATTCATTTCTAATATGACCAATGATTGATAAAGGAAACTGTTTAACATTTGCATCCCTACTACAGACACTTTGGCTTAGTAAGTGTGATTAGTTAGCTGTGCTGTTTCTCCCAGCCCACCCATTAGTTTAAATGTTGGGGGCACTGGCGCCATATGGTAGGTCCTTGACTGTGACAGACTGACACATTAGTCATTGATGGCTCACAGCCTCTCAGATGATAGGCAGTGCTTAAAATGCTGACCTACAAACTCATATACACACACACACACACACACACACACACTTAATTGATCATGAAACACTCACATACTCACAGTAAATATAGAGACATTTTTACAGAGGTCGTATCAGCTCAGTCAATTTGGCAGTAATGTGTTTGTAAAAATAGTGAAATGAGAGACCGTTTGAAGAGAATAATCATGGCTGCACAAGTTATGACCCCATGATAACAGGACTATGGATCGGTCTCTGTCCATTTGCTCAGTTAATTTCACGCAACATGGCGACATTGTGCATCTTGCCACAGTGTTTTCAAAAATTCAATGATTGGCCTGATGGTGCACTATAATTGGCACTCAGAACAAAAGATATATTTGTTCATGATTGGCTCAGGAGGTGGTCTGCCTTATTCTTTAGAGACAGCATATTTCCTGTCACCTTGTTTTTAATAAATTTTTGCAACGCAACCTTAAACAAATGCAGTTAATTCCCCTCACTAGTAATGTCTAGTGTGTTTAGTGTTGGATGACCAATAACTGATATTTAGTTGCTCCAATATTTACTTTTTGTAATGGAGGGTAACAGTTGGTTAAAGCTTAGTAGGCCTGGAACAGTATGCTAGGTTACAGTAGAGATGGCCTGTGTTGCGGGAGCTGTAAGCCATTCTCTGTCTTCTGTACTTCAAACTCTCCTCAACAGCACCGAGGTGCTTGCACGTCCTGTTTGAAATGTGTCATCAGCTGTCCTGGCAGGTACGTTGCCACATAAACCTCTGAAGTGACGGCACTTCTTGCCTGGAAAGGTCATCGTAGGAGTGGGTTAAATGTCCCCTAGAGGAGAGAGCGACAGAGCCAGACAGTCTGTGATTTGTGTGAGTTTTACGCTGCTGGAGCTGCTTTGCCTCACTGAATGACCTTGACCAATTCTCCCTCAGTTTTAACTTAAGTCACTCTCTAGAAAACTGTCTGGCCGCCATGTGTCAGATATGCCAGTAGTCATTAGTCTTAGTCTGATTGGGGATCTGAAGAAATTAAAAAAAGGACTGCCATTAGAGGTCAAGCCATCACAACAACAGCACACAAAACACATCCTCTGTTTTGGTTTAATCCAATTAGACATCCACTGAAGCTTCAGTTGTTTTCAGGCAAGCCTGATTAACTTTGTTGTGAATAGCTGTGCTTGTTCTTGTTATTGTTATTTTCCCCCTTTCTTGTGTTTTCTCAAGAAATTATCAGCATTTCCTATCTCCTGTTTAACATGCTTTATGTAAAATTGTATTTCAGCGATATTATAGCTAATATGATAATCACAATTGTTCGCATAATCAGGAGTATCACTATTGAACTAGAACATTTTAAATTGGCAGAAAAGGGCCTCCACATTTACACTGTACTTGATGTACCTATAAATATAACTTGTTTTAGTTACAATATATAAGTCTTTCTGCCTTAACCTCAGTACAATGGAAGTAAACAGAAGTGTATTTGTGGTGCTCACAGCACTGAAAGTTTACTTGGTTTACTTACTAAAATTTACTAAAACTTTTTCTTACCTGAAACAGTTTTTCCAGCTGCTCTGGATAAACCACAGACCTCGCTGGTCTACTTTCTAGCAAATGAAAACAGTTCTCAGTGCATTTTTAAACAATAATGCAACGATTGCAATCAACAAAATAAAAATAATTTGGTCACCATGCCCTTGAAAGAATCACCTGTGATTAGTTAGATAATATAACTGGGATTGCTTGATTTGATACCAAAGCAAGCACTTTTAATGCAGAGCTTTCATTTGAATAAGTTTAATAAATATAACAGAATTTTAGTATTAAAAGTGCAGCCCCAGGTCAAATTGTATTCTGTAGCATTTAATGACCTGCCCTGTTCATTGTCTTTTTTTGTCTTTCTGTCATTCTGCTTCACACTTGGGCCAACATGTGGAACGGTGCTCTCCAACCACACAACTCTGTGCCTGAATAGAGCAGAATATATGACTATATGACCATGGTTGTGATTTACACTTCTCAGTTCTGTTCACACAGCTAAAATAGAAGTGCTGCCATCAATACTGCTGCTCATTGCTGACTGGAAGGCTGCTGTTAACAGTAAATGGTCAAAAGCACCAAATCAGCCAGGTGCTGTTTTGCCACTTGAGTATGAATTAGTTATGGGTGTTTTTGTTTTGCGATGATGATAATCGTTAGACTCACTCAGGAAGAGAGTTAAGAAATTGAGCGATTCTTCTTGTGTGCCACAATCCTTCGAGAAATATGATTTAGATGACAATGAAAGCCAGAGCCATAATTATTGAGAACAATCTCTTATTCTACTGTTCGCGAGCTAGATCTTTGTTAAATATCTTCTGGGTCCTCTTGTGTAACAAGGCTCTGTGGTGTGGTCTCCTCTTGTTTTTAAAGACGCCATTTGGAATTCATTACCAGGACTCTGTATGCAGATTTGGAAGGGCTTTGATTAAAGCTCTAACAAGCACTTGATGGGTGGGGATATCACATTTCCTTTTGTTTTAATGCACTCTGTTAGGCTCACTCACAGTTAATAAGTCACAATCAATCTACCTGCTGTACGCACTGAGGCTTTGTAAGAGCTTAACAGGACCCCTGAGAGATGGAATAATTTCACTTCTGAAACAGACTGACAGAGTGAGTGCGTGCATTGATGTTTGCGTCTGTGTGGGATCGTAACAGTTTCATTGTATATTTATATGCTTGTGTACGAGGGTTTAAGAGAAAAAGGAGACCGCTAAAGGAAGGCTGTCAGATATAACCAGACTGGAAGACAGGAGCTGCATGTTGTCTCCTCTCCATCTTCACTTGTAACAGTGGGTGCAGTTGCCTTAAGCTAGTGTATCATATTTGATGACCTCAGAAACTCTCCCAGAATACCTGACTTATGCGTTCTATTGTCCAAGTCATCCCATCCCATGGATGAAAATATCAGGTTTCATCCTTGGTTGTTAGAGCAACTCTCACAAATGTGCACAAAATGTGACAGAGATGCATTAAAGGTCATACTGCACATTGGCATCTTTCAGCTAAAATGCTGAAGACTGTCTATGAACCTTGTGACAGCGTTAAGTTAAAGGTCCTGTTTATGGTTCCTGTGCGTTAAATGTCTTTGCTGAGGCATGAAGCACAGGGAAACACTCTACATGGTGAGTAGAGGCTCAGAATGCATCATTGCTATTTTCTTCTCAGTGACATATTAAGCTGACATTTTAGCAGTTTTAAGGTTGATTGAATATTTCATTAAATTCAGATTTGTTCCTTTTGATTTATTACAATAAAATATTCCTTAGGTGTTCGTTCAGATAACATGGTTAGAGAGCCACTTTAAGATGATATATATTAGCTGTATCAGAATATATGTTGGAGCAGGTTAGTGCTGTTGGGCGTAAGCCACAGTATTTACATGCAAAAAAGTTTACATGCATATCATAAAACAGATTTAACAGTTTTAGAATCAATTAGAAGCAGGATTTCTACTTGGGATTAAGGGCTGACTCTTAACCAGTATCTATCCACAACTGCTTCTAGGATGCTGTATCCCCCCAAATGGGTAAATCCTCATAGCCATCTGAAGGTAGCTAGATAGGCAGTAGTTTGCACTAAATAACTGCAGTTTGCACATCCCTAAGTATGAACACCCCTTTCACTGTGAGTACCATGGTTAAATCCCCAGCTAACACCATGGCAACATGCACACATACTTGCTGCATGCTTTTGTGCTCTCCACAGTAGGCTACAACTTGGTAATAACTTTAAACAATCTAATCAGGGGTACCCGAGCATGGACATTGACATTCTGGATGCACTGATGCACTGAATACACCAGCTCATGCAGCTCCATGAAAGATCTTAAGAACATTTTCTATCAAGTTCTATCGCTACTCCTCCCTTCAAAACACAGAGATGCTAGGGGTGTAGTAGCTTCTTGTATCTTCTTCTTTCGAATGGTTTTCCCAAAAGTACCACCTAAAGCAGTTCATTTTTTACAAACAATTTTTATGAAGGCACTGCATTTTTAATTGAAATAGTGAAAAGCCTCTGGCTGCAACTAATACTATATAATGTGGTAGGGCAGAGTCAAGGCTGTAATTGTTTTGATTAAATTTGATAGAGGCAGGACCAGGAAAAGTTACTTAGCAAAGAAAAAAACAACTTCTATAATCCTCTCTAGGTATTTGAATAAATACCTCCATCTTGTAAACAAAGATTGTAATGCTGAGTTGCTGGTTTATACAATTACGAACGTGCCTTTAAAAGACCAATGACTTGCATAGAATATTAGCAAGAGAGCCGTTATTGTGACCACGTAAACATAGTCAAATCTACAGCCTTAGCCATCACTTGAAAAACACTTGTGCATCTGGCAAAATAATTGAAATGCGGTCTGTCATTCTACTGTACATTGTTATTGTTGACATGATAAATGTGTAGATAAATGTTTTAAAAAAACATGGGTGTTTGTCATGCATGGAAAGTATTGTACCCAGGCTTTCAGTGTCTCAAAAGTATTTGCACCTGTATTACATGTACAGTAGACTCTTCTCAGGAAACCAATTAGAGAAACTGGTTTTATCGGCCTTGATTGATGCCAGCCTCTAATTTAACCACTGACAGATTATTCTTCTTAATCCCTACCAGTTTCCAATTGCACCATAGGTGCACTTTGCACCAAACATAGTCTGTCCACAGTTTGTATGTCATACACCTCGCACACTTGACTGTACTTTGTGCTGGTAAATCACAAAAATGGGGTCTCACACATTTTCTTCACACCTGTTAACTTTCCACTCTCAGACCCAACATCCTGTGTATTATTGTACCACTGGGTACACTCTCCCTTGTATTCAAAAAAGTTGGTTTTCAATCATTTACACTGTCCCCAAAATTCACCAGATTAAGGGTACATAACCTTTCAGGCACAAATCTGTTTGCAGACAAAGTTTAAGCTTGTTTATGTTTTGGGGTTTTTTTGTTCAAGACACTCTTCACTTCAAAAGGCAGCATATTTCAGAAGTTCTAGTCTGATCCTTCACTCAAAACATAAAGCAGCCAAATGCAACATTGAGCAGGCTTTTTACAGTCCTATCTGAAGAGATTAGAGGAACATGCATTTCCTTCTTTGAGCTCACATTTCAAACTCTGCCTTCACGTCATTACTTAACCACTGGTGGAGCAGTCGTCGAGACTGTGAGCTACATATTGTAAGTAGTCCCAGTCAGCTTGGACATCTTGGTCCTGGTTTATATTGGGACCTCCAATTAGATTGCCACAACTAAGCTCAGTAATGGGATCACTGGGATCATTTTTTACAATCATATTCTCGTCATCCTTCTGTTTTCAGCATGCTACCTCTCTACTTTTCCCCATAGCATTAACAGAGAATAAAGTCTGTTAGAGAGGAGATGTGCGGGAGGCTGAATGTAGTTCAGTTTGTTCAGTGGTATGTCTTTGGAGAGCCCCCGAATAGTGAGTTTTTTTTTTCTTTCAAGATGAAATGTGCATGTGTGTCTGTGTTATTGAGAGAGAGAGACAAAGAGAGGGAGTTGATGTCACAGCAAGTGTGTGGAAGTTTTCTTTGATTTTCAGGAAGGTTCGATGACAATTTGACAGGGGTTGAGAGAACATAGAAGAAAGTCCTTTGATGCCAACAAAATGCTTCTACCACATACAAATAGCTATTTATCCTCTTCACCTTTTCTCGTCCTCTCCTCTTCTCGTTAAATGTTTTGGCAGTGCTCATCAGACTTTTGCACTGCTGTGTACCATACTGCTAGGTGACTGGACACCTCTGTCTTAACTGTCTTTCTTACTCTGTCCAAGAAACAATAAACAGCAGGACATGCTAAGCTAACACCAATGCAGGAATGACACAATGAGTGATGAAACAATGGGTTTGTTGGTGTTTGTAAACAAGACTTGATGGGTAAAGGTACAGGGGTGAGTCCAAAACCAACAGCAACCAGTAGCACTATCTCCTTGCAGCACAAAGCAGCTTTGCAGGCTGTGTTCTCAATTGCGACAGGCTGAATATGGCCCAATAAAAGAGAGACAGAGCGGAAATTTCACCCAATTCAAGCAGATAAGAGGGTATTGTTTCAGCAGCTCATGAGCTTTTTGTTAGAAAAATGTGAGAATTTAGATTGGCTAAAAGAAACACAAAATCTTTTTCTTCCCACTCTCTTTTTTTCTTTGTATTGGAGGCCCGTTCTCGGTGCCCGTTTATAAAGACAAGCCAGGGCGACAAAATGAATCCTGAAGATTAATTAAAAATAGTTGATGGGGGTTTAGACAGCGTGTATATGTACATGGGGAGTTGAGAGGCTTGATACCCTGTTGGTGTGGTTTGGCAGAGTGCCAATGCAAAGTTTTTTTTGTTATTAATAGTACAAAGACAACAAATATATGTAATTGCTTATTCTTTGAGTGGCAAATTAAAAATCTGAAATGGCTCTCATATCTTTGCATTGTTTGTGTTCGTCAGTGTTGCTTCTAGTCACGCCAAACACTGTTCCTGTATCTGCACATTGTAACTGGAATCTATTGTTATGCATTTACACCACCTTAGACATATATGTTTATTTATGTACATCTCTTTAGGGACACAGAATAGAAATTTCCATGTCACATGTGGACATGACAATGTCACGGCAGAAGCTGCAGTTATCAGGCTGTGCTTCAGAGCATTGCATGTGTTCACATGATTAGAGTTATAATGCCCACTGGATAAATAATTGTCTGTTTTAAACTGAGCCACATTTTGTTGCTTAGTCCATAGAGTCTGTTACTCTTGTGCAGTTGAATTTATTTCTCCACAGGTGTGCACATTTATACAAACAACATTAATGAAAATACATCAATGTGAAAACACCATGGTACCATAGTGACTTGGCAACACTCCCCAGGTTAGCTAACGCTGGCAGGGTCAGATCACAAACAGGAGAGACTGAATAAGTTAAGTTAATAAGAGAGTTAAGTTATTTAACATAAGAGTTAAGTTATAATGGTTTCATCAAAAATCATTTTCATCTAAAGTACTGTATATGTTCACGTGTTACAAATAGTTTTCTCTGTCAGTGTAACTGTGTTCTAGTTGTTGCAAGGTTTGAAATCACTTTTGTTTCTGGTTGTATTTGCAAGAATTAAATAAGACCGAATTGATTGACTGATTTACTTGTGGAAATAATACGGATATAATGTAAGTCCACAACATTGAATAAACATAAAGAAACCAAATTTATTCTCAAAAATAATACAGCAGTACAATATATAAATATATAATCTGTTCCCTTGGCGTGAACATGTGCCTGGTTCTTTCTTTGTCACTGGTGTAATATTTCACATGCTGTCACATTGTCATCTAGGCTGTATGATTTGTGATAGAGGACAGAATCTGTAATACTACCAGATTATATCACTTTCAGTGAACTCAACAATTAGGAGCAGTGATGGAATTTGTATGAGTATCAAGACATACTTGAAGATATTCTGTCTTTTTAAGAATTCTCTCAACTCCCCAAATGCCCTGTCGGATTGCAGTGTGATCACATTGGGCCGTGCAGAAATGGCTGAATTGGAATCTTATCTTCTTCCATCTTTCCCATTACGGGTAGATTGAAAGCCCTGCAGCGGTGCTCTGGCCCGGTCCCCAGTCAAGACTGCTTTTTAGACTGCAATTTGACAGCTTCTAAAAATGTCACATTTTGTTGTTAAGATGCACTGCCAAGCACTTGAGCCATACTTGCTGTGGCATCAGCACCAGTTCAGTTCTGAAGCTACTGACCTTCCTTTCACTCCTGGGCATCACCCCTGGCACTACCTGTCTCCTGGTGTCAGTATGACAGTATGAACTTGAAGAGCCTGATGTGTAGCAGTATGCACAAAGCCCCCCCCCCCAATACTCTATAGACAGCACTGCTAGCCAAGCTAAGTACTTAAAGAAAATAAATGAAATGACAGACACAAAAATGTTATGTACTGTATTCACTCCATTTTTACTAATGCATCTAAACAGCGGGTTCTTTGTTATTTTAATTTAATTGAGAAATCAATATATTTCCTACAGTAAGATTCAGCTTTTATTTTATTGTGAGCCATGGTGGTTCATTGTTTTGGCTTTTAGTAGTTCCAATCTCATAGTGCTTAATTCTTTGTTTTGACTAACTGAATAAAACAGAATTTCATTAAAAATTATTTTATTTAACACAGTGCCAAAGACTGCGCAAAAGCATGTTTGTACACGTTTGTACATAAATGCCGTTGTAGAATTAACTTTTTTGTTAAGTCTGCATGGAAAAGTGAATAGTCTTGTATACATGCACATGTGTTTGAACACTGAATCAGCAACATAACCAGACCAAAAGAGGAGGCAAAGGAGTAAAGGAACTGAAGTGCAGTCAGTTTCTTTCCTAAGCATGCCCTAATAATTTAATTGAACAAGAGTCCGCCTATTGCCGTATGGAGACTTACTAATCCATGATACTCCTTTTCAAAACAGGGAGGTGTTGTAGGCCAAGGTTAAGCAGTGGGGGCAACAGCATGGGCATATCGGAAAGGAGGAGGGGGTGGCTGGTAAAGGAGGATGTGGCAGATAGGGCAAAATAGAGAAACCTTATGGTATCAGGATGAAGTGATGATTAGCTCCTCTAGCTTCAGTTTACTCAGCCAAATCATATTAACATGTTTATGATCCCCTCATACCAGTATCACCATGCCAGCTTTAGACCAGTCAAAGGTGTTTGGATGGATGTATATTCTGAAGATTTATGCTGAAGTAACTGGTTGTGTCCTTCAAATCCTTTGTTGCTCCTGTTGTGGAAGCTTTTGAGCTAACTTTTTTAAGATAAAATAACAAAGACAAGGCAACAATAAGAAGGCTGCAAGAAGGTCAGATGTTTTTATATGTCTGTTTACCTTTGTTGTCTTGGGCAGTACAGATGCCCATCTCTCTGGTCTAGTCATTTTTTCAGTTGGGCATATGGGCCAAAGCTGCATCTCAGACACACTCAGGGGGGCAGCACTTCACTGACATAGCAAGTGTGGGGGGGACCCCTGCTGTCCACCATCTGGGCAAATGGCAGGTCTTTATGCCAGCATGGTAGCCACTGAAGAAAGAGGGCACAGGGGCATAGCAGGATGCTCCGAAGACAGACAGAGGGGGCATTTGCAGACACAGGTCATTCTTTCTCGGTAAAAGAGCCACTCAGTAACACCTGTGCTCCACTCCCCTCTGCCCTACTTCAGACATTCTGTCAGAAAGCCCATGCTCAGCAGAACTACAGGCTCCAAACAAAAGACTTTGCAGGCTCGGCAGAGTGCGTGCAGGTGAATAACAATAACCACTTGTTCAGTTATTCATATATTCATATGTGTGTTCATATTTAGCCTTCACCGTGAGGGTGATGAACAGTGTTGGCTGAGGCTGTGCCACACTGACGCAGGGAAGCTGGTTCAGTTTCTCTCCTCCAGTGTGGAAGTAGTTACTGGTGACAGGGTGACTGGTCAGGGTGTCCTTTTCTGGGTCTAGTGTTGGACTTGCTGGGTAGGCATGTTAAAAGAACAGCACTCCTAATGAGGAGAAATCAGATGTCTCAGCTGGGGCAAAAGAGAGAGAGAGAGAGAGAGCGAGAGCGAGAGCGAAGTCAGTAAGAGCTGCGTGGCAGGTCCCTTATGTTCAACTGATAGATTAGTCATTGAGGTCTCATACAGCCTCTCAGACGGCAGGCAGCAGTTACCAAAAAGCTAATAGATACTCACACATTATTTGCTGCTTGCTCCTCCCCAGAGAGGCTTCATACCCATCCTCTGTAAAGCATTACGCGAACATGTTCAACCCTGTGCTAAAATCTCTTCCCCACGGCTATGGTCTCAGTGCACCCAATCCTTTCATCCTCATATCTCTCAATCCAGGTAAGGCTTGGCTGGAGACCAGTGCTCTGTAGAAAAGGAGAGGCCTTTGGCTGTGCGATCGATTTCTGTAAAGCAGAATATACAGTATGAGTGACCATGTCAAGTGAAAATGTAAATGGACCGAGCTCTGAAACGATCAGGCAGCCTCAGTGTGCATGGATCAGGGAGTATGTAACCACGAGATAGCATTTACCCCTGGTTTTAACTAAAGCACTCAGACATTCTCCTCTCTGCAGCCCTGTACTGTAATTCCCTCTGAGTGCTCGGTGTGAAAGTGAAGCACTGTTATCAGCCTCTACCAAATGCATTAGACCTCCTCTGACCGCTGAAACAGACCACCTTGTTGTAGATCATTCCCTCTACACAGAATGGAGGTGATGAAGAAGTTGTAAATTAGGATTGTATAGTTTCATGCCCCCTAATGATTACTGCACCCCTGGGCTGCACAATCACTCCCTCTCTGCAATTTTGAATTAAATACGATATATGCCTGTCAGTGAATGGAGAATAAATTGATGGTATTACCTGGTGTCACCTGTGGTAATAATGTATGGTGATGACACAGCAGACTTTAGACCACTTTGCACTTTTTCTGCATGGCATCTGGGCAATGAGCAAGGTTGCAGCTTTTCAGATTGCAGAGAGTTGGAGGTAGTTAGTTTGAGGGGACTGGTTCTAAGTGCTGTTTAGCTATTTGGGGCAGCTCTCTTCTTATTGAGGTTATTTTGGTGTGAAGATTTGCTGTTGTTTTTTAATGTGTGTGTGTGTGTGTGTGTGTGTGTTGGTGCCAGATGCACCAAGGGATAGGGTGTTCCGGTGTTTTGTGTGTAAAAGATTATGCAAGCCAGATCCATTTTTATACTGGTTTAAACACCTGCCATTTACAGTAATACCAGTAGTTTTTTTGAATAATGCAATGTATTTATCATTGCATATGAATACAGGCATTGCTCTAAGTACACTAGATATATTTTATTGAAGGAATTGTCATGCATAATATCAAGATTTCTATTTACAATATAAATTAAAGTGAGTGATATGGTTTAAATCAATATTACATTATTAAGATTGTTTTCCTATATATTTGTATGAAAAAACAGAGCAAATGTTTGCAAAGACACTTCTAAAATAAAATGTTCACTCCAGTCATCTGTGTTCCATTGTTTTACTTTTCATTAGAAACACCTGTCTCAACAACTACTTTGTCAGGTTTATAACAAAATTTGATTGGAATTGTAATGTGTTCATACGATCATACAATATGTAATATCATATATTGTATGATCGTATCAACACAATACAATTCCTTTGGAAGTTGATAAATTTAAATATTTATTGTAATTATTGCCCAGCGGAATCTCTTGCCTGTCAACACTACCGCATTACCTAATCTGTCTGTCTCACTTCCTTTTTGCTTTGTCTATCCCTTTCTTTGTCTCTGTCTTTGTTAAATCCACACACTAATTCTGCTAAGCTCTGAGTTAAGGCAAGTTCTTCAGTGCTACAGCCATGAATTGGCTTTGATACCATAAGATACCTTGATAAACTTGTTAACATTGGCCTAGCTCCTCCTGTAGCGTTCTTTAGCGCCACTTGGCAAACAATGTTAAATATCAAATTGTTGTGTTTGTTGTAGTTGTGGGAAAAGATTTTCTTTTCAGTATTTCTCCAAACATTGTGGATTCAAAAGTAATTATGTAATGAGGTTTGGATCAAGTCTATTTAAAGGTTACATTTTTCCATTATATCATGCAATTTCAGGGAGGTTGTGTCCCTGTAGAGATAAGATGACAATGGGGCAGTTTCTCTCCTCCCTATTCAAAACATGTCTTCAAAAGCAAATAAGCTCCGTCAGCAGCTGTTTGGATTAGTTGAACTGTATTGACAATCTGTTAAAGTGCAGAAAAAGGTCTCATTTTCCCTTTTGTAGAATTTGACAGTGATAAAACTGGATTGCAGCAATAATGGCTGTCATGGATCAACACCTAGAAACATTTTACTCTGCTGATGTGGACATGAATGGGTTCCAAAGTCATGTCTCCCTCTGGCTGACTGCCAGGACCTTCACAGGAGCTTTAATAAATGGTTTGTACCAGCAGACGGTCCTTGGCCTGTGCATGCGTTTCTGTGTGTGTGCGCGTGCGTGCATGTGTCACTGTGTGTGTGTCTATATGCCATAGGGATTTTAATAAGGACTAAGTGCGCAAGAACCCTCCAGAGAGGGAGAAAGACCAATAACCTACAGTTGTGTATGGTGCTACTAAAAGGGTTGAAGGAACACTAAAGGGGAGGAAGCAACGGTGTACTAGCTATTTATTCGCCGCACTGGGGAGCACATGAATTATTCAATGTGACATTCATTCATAATTAAGTTTTTTTAATGGATAAATAAATAGACAAAAGTGTTGTAGGGGAATGGGTTTTTACATGACACATAGATGTGGCTTCAAGTCATATTTAATGACAATACCTAAGAATGCATTTAATGAGGGTAAAGTGTGGCCATTGCAAAGGTAATGCATATATAAGTCCTGCGTGAGTGCATTGAGAGGGGGGTTAGTGATGCTGCTCAGCAGGGAGAAGATGGAGAAATGAGTTCAGTAGGTGGGCTGCCTCAGGCATAGAGGTTGGTGGTCGGGCAACTTACGCAAGTCTTGGCACCAGCAGCTCTGAGACCATGAATGGGAGGATAGAGTGGACTTTTGTAAGGATCTACTGGTCTTAGAGAGAGAACATGAACCACAGTGGGTGTCAGGGTGTGGAGCATATAGTCAGCATTCTGAATGCACGTCTGATTTTGGTTTAAAATACTGTGGTGAGCAATGATAATTTGACGTATGAAGCATTCAATGAATACATTACAGAATTTAGACATGCCTTGTACATGCAGTAAAACCTGTGTGCAAAGTTTCATCTTTTGGATGATATATTTTTATCATCTCATGCCTGATATGCCAGCATATGTTATTCTTCATTTTCATCACTGTCATCTTGAATCATAGTGCAGAGATCGCTGATGGTGTCACTATTTGCCAGTTGTTTCATTGTTTTCCATTATATCCAGGACAAAACATCTCTTGAGTTTATTCACTATAACATAAGACAAGCTAACTTTGGTGTCACCAAAAATGAGTCTGATGCACACAGCTTTTCAGTCCATTTCCAAAGTGAACAACCTGTCACAGCATGCTATGAATTGATTCTCTGTTAAAAGGGTTTGAATATAATTAAAGCTACTGTTTGCTACTCAGCAATCCAAGTGGATCTTGCCATCACACTGTGAGTTGCATCTCAAATTTGTCTCCCTGAACACTATTAACACTATTTAACTTGGGGGCATTCATTTAATTTGCTATAATTGCTTTAGAGCCCCTCTCTCTATGCTCAGACAGTTGTCTGTAGGTTTAGGGGGGTGTGCATATTGCTACAGTTTTTCTCACCTATTGTGCTTAAAACTGAAGTGTCAAGTTCATGGCAACTATTCTGTTAATATTAATGGTATAGCTGGTGTTAGAGTAAATTAATACATTAAAGTAATAATAAACGTCCTGCACTGCACTGACATTGATTTATAAATTGTGTGCTTCAGAATTGTCAAGTATTAAAACATATAACAATCCCTTGTTATATTTACATATCTTATAGGTCTTCCAAGCAAGAGAAAGACGAGTAAAAACCTATCCTATTGTATTTTCTGTTACTGTATATACCAGTGCCATAATCTAAATATCCGATAAATAATAACATTACAAAGCAATAGCAGAACAGCAGTAATGTTCCTATCAGGGAAAACAGTTAACATGTTGGGGATGTGAGGTTGGTGGGGGGTGCTCGGCAGGTGTTGGGACTCCTTAGGGAGCTGGAGGTCACATTACCATACAAAAGCCACTCTGCTGGGTAACCTTTCCAGGCGCTGCTCCCTAGCCAGGAGGCCTGCGGTCACACACTGGCACTGCCACAAGTGCCTCACCACCAACCCACACATACACACACAGGCACACGTACACAAATCTCTCATATTCAGCCCCTGAATACCCCCTACGTATTCCATGACAGAAACATTGCTTGTATAGTGACATGAAATATTTGCACTCTGGGAACATAAATCACAGGGGACAGCTCTAAAGCAAAACAAATACTATGATATGGTCCATTGCCATCATAATGCACACTTAAGGGAAAGGCATTCATGTGGAATTTAGATCCAAAGCCTAACATTTTATCTTCGCCAGCAGTCTTTCGCACAAATCAGCTCCTTTTTTCCTCCCTAAATCCCTAGAAAAGCAAGGCTGTTGTCATTTAAGCTCCACTCTATTTACAACTCAACAATGCCTTAGATGTGTGCGAGACACAACAGTGAGGAATGGGAGCGGTGTGCTGGATATGGGTAGCACAAGGGAGACGAGAGATAGACATTGACTTTACCTGGAAGCATGCAGAGGTTCTCCTGGTAGAGAGGAAGAGTAACTGGGGCGAGAGAAAGATTGACAATGGAGGGAGGCGCTTGGCGGGCAGCTGTAGAGTTAATGTCAATCAAAGGGTGGGGGTTGGGCTGAGCATGGGTGGTCATATTGATGGACAGCAGCATCAACAGGGATTTGGGTGGCTATTACAAATGATGCAGGTTTAATGTTGGAGTCTGTTTTTTTTTTTGTTTTTTTTACTTTTTTTTCATTTCTGGAGGAGGAAGAGAAGAGAATTTTCAGTGGATGGTGGAGGCATGGAGAAGCCGGGCGTCTTTTCCATCAAGGCTGATTTTGAGTGACAGGTCATAGGGATGGAAAAATATGTGCTGTGTTCCACATGTGTGCTTGTGTGTGTGTGTGTGTGTATGTGTTACCCCACAGGTAACACATGCGCACCATGTAATTATACTCATTACACGGCAGGCTGTGGATCTGCATGATATGCTAGTAGACACTAGAAAAATATCTGGATTGTTGACAGCATAGTGGCACAGGAGCTGTGACAGTCAACTACATTGTTTATGCTGCAATTACCAAGACTGAATTCAATCAGTCAGGCCAATACACTTTTTTATTGCAATTATGCAAAAGACCTTACAGCTCACTGTGTGGTGAGACGTGATGTGCAGTAGCTTATATTGATTACTTTATTTGTAAAATTAAGTCTTTAAGAAGTCCCTGTCACTCAGTCCTCACTTCATCCTGTATCACATGCAAGCACTGCACCCTCATGACAATAATAACTCTTAATATAATTGATGTAATATGCCACACGCAACAATAAGGTATAACATCTAATCACGTTAAGTAGTCATTGCCAAGCTGTAATTAAACTGTTTGAGACAAGTGATTACCAACCCCGATAGAGAATGTGAATATATAATAGGGGTGTTATGAAAATACTAATACCCCATAGCTCTAATTGCAAGGCAATTTTTTTACTAATATTGATTGCTTTGTATCTGTGTTATCATCGCATTGACCATAACGTGCTGGGAAAGCACACAAATATGGCAAGATGAAGCCCTTCTTCACTTTGTTATGCTCCACTACACATTGTAATGTTAACAGCGGGGCCCTGCAGTCTGACTGGGCTAATGGTGTGCCATCCCATCAGGCCATGCGCCCAACCAGAACTTGCAGAGAGATTGTTCACATCAAGCCTGTTGGCAAATTAGCCAACTCGCATTAAGCTGTGGCATTATGCTAAAGCTGTCTAAATACTACTATATGCTTAGTGACCAGTAAATGATTGCTGAAGTCCACCCCTCCTTTCCTCCCTCAAGCCTATTGGGATGAGTGTCTGTCCTCCCAAACTGGAGTGATGGAATTAGCCGTCACAGATTCTGGTGCAATGTGAGTTAAAATGAAGCAGGCTCAAGAGAGACATGGAAGAGTGCGACTACAACCTGAAACATGGATTTTCCTTTCTTACTGTAAATGTATTAATGGAAATTCACTATATAGCTGTCAGATTTTAAATATTAATATTTTACGGAGTGGCAGCTGGAACATTTAATGGCAATCAATAGATCACAGCAGGAGATGGTATTTTTCACAGCGTGATCTGTGATCTGACAGACATTTTTCTTTCACTCTCCTAATTAATTTCGTCAGACACCTATGGAGACTTGCCACACTGTCGGTCTGCTTGCTGACCAGAGCTCCTGTTCTTTTGTCTGAACTGCCCCAGCATTTCTTAGAGACACACCACTGTACACCAGGTTTTTTTTTCCTCCCACCTTAATGAACTTGTTTGTGCAGCTGATGGACATGCAGCCTCCACTTCTCACCTCTACTGTAAGCCCCTCTCCATAGGGTTACATGAGTCTTAATGAGGGTGGGTGTAGACCTATGAAATAGTTCAGTTCCTGAAATACTTCTCTCTGCCCCTCTTTCTCACTCTGGTGTGGAAGATGTGGCAGAGTGGTTAGGTTAGATGTATTTGCAGCAGAAACTCTGGCTCCCTTTCATGCTTCTGTGAAAGCACACAGTGTGTGGCAGATAGAGAAAATCAGTGGAGCGCTAAGTGGGTAAACTTTCCAGCTTCGAAATATATGACTAGTTTTCTAAAATAATCCAAAAAGCTGAGAAATATGTGGGATGTCATTTTCTTAGTATCAATTGCATGTTGTTAGAAATAATGTAGGGCATTTCCCTCGAGTGTGTTTTGTATTTAGGTAGTTTAAAGATGCCTGTTATATTTATATATGTTAGACAACATCGAACATATTGGGGCATCTGAGTGGCCATACCACACAATTGCAATGTCTCTGGTTTTGAATCCGGATCTTTATTGCATGTCATCCTCCTCTCCTCCCAACATTTTCTTCTCTGCTTCTACCATCAAAAATAGGCAGACATATCAAAAAAGAAAGAACCTAATTTTCTACAGGTGCTATCAATGCAGAAAATGAGATATCTGAAAAGAATACACATTCTTTCAATGATGGAAGTTGTAGGCAACCTCCTAGGGGTCCCCTTACAGGTGCATAGGCATCACTGGGCCCCATGTTGAGAACAAGTGCCAAGAAATCCCAGTTAGGTGCTGATTGCTCAACTCAGAAAACTATTGATCTGATATGGGATTTGACTCAGTGTTGAGTATTTTTTTGGTACTTCTTTGACTCTATTTTGTACCTTGCAAAGAGTAGTTCTTCTCTGGGATCCAGTTAATTTCATCCACGTGTAGTTTGTTGGATTCAACAGCCTACAGGTACAAATCAGGTTCAGTCAGAATAATAATTGAAATACACCATAAACACAAAGTTTGCCATATTGTTTGTTTCCTCCTGTTGTTTTGACACTGTATTTGCATAATGGCTTATTTAATAGAGTTTAGGAATCAGTAGACTTTTTCCAATATTTTTTGGTGTTTTTCTTTGAATTAAAAGTGACATGTCACTTCACTCCGTTATCTTAGTTCTATGTGCTACATTCACAGCTAAATAGACTTTTAAGTGTATAGCTGTTATCCCATATGTTCAGGAAGAAGAGGTTAAAGTTGAGGTCTATGTTCTTGCCAATCGGCCACATCTAAGTGTGGGCATCTAGAATGATTGCCGAGACGGCCAGCAGAGCGCAGGAGGATCAGACATAGAGAGAGGTTCTACTAGATTACACAAGGCTTCCTTCCTGAGCACAGGATTTCCTCTCCTTTTGTTGTAGAACCTGGCTTGTGGAATAGCAGATCAAAGCTTCACTCAGTGCATCTCATGTAGCATCATTTACACATCTGTGAAATCCACAATCATAGAGAAGACTACGAAACCTCTCCTGCATTCATTAATGTAGAACTTTGACCAGAGACAAAGGTTAGGTGGAGGACAGAAATGGTCCCGCTCTTTGAGCAGTATTCACAACCGAGTATTTGAGTATTCACAACTGCTCATTAATTCTATTTCTACTTTGCGTATTGGTTATTTGCTTTCTTCTTTTCACTCAGGCAAGCTCTCAATTCATTAGCCGATCCACTATGAATGTATTATTCAATGCTAGTTTGGCATTGGTGAAAGCAGTGTGTTTACCATAGCTCATGAAATATGTATCTGTTGAATGGGTGTCTGTGTAAGCAGCTGCCTGATATAGTCATGATGAGGGAGATGTTTCTGTGGCAGTCACAGCCAGTCACTCAAGGACAATTCCTTATAGCTGTTTTGGTTGTGTTGATTGTTGTGTTGATTATCTTACATTAATGCTGTGGTGTGCAGTGTAGATAACAGATTTTCCTCAAGGTGTGTTTTCTGTATATCAGGGATAACTTTTTTTCCACTTTCACATTGCATGTTGAAAGATAAGCATTTCAACTTTTTTTTCTAAATGTAAAAGCTACCTAACCATTTAATTTATGGGCGGAAAGGGAAAAAAGTAATACTTATTACACACATACACACACAACAGACACCAGCAGCCACTTACAAAAAAATGAGCAGATTTGTTAAAGTAATAGTGAGGCCAGGCTATCCATAAAGAGCTGTTTGTTAGATGTCAACTGCAGTAATTAAAACAGAGCTGGCATGGCTGAAACTATATTGAGTGGCCTAATGGTGTCTAAGAGCAGAGTAGGGGCCGTTTTTTTGCTCAGATGAAGTGGCTCGCCACAAAGATGAATGATTGCTTTCTATGCGAACTCCTGGGCTCACGGGTTGATTTAATTGAGTTGAATTAAACCTAAGCCAGGTAGAAATGGAGACAGAGGGAAAATCTATTCCGTCGATCTATAAACGCCTTAAGGGCTTCGATCTGGATTACGTAGATTATTTTCCTGTCTGGTCACAGTCACACTTCATTCCTATCCCTACAGTCTGTATTCCTTAGTTACATATTGTTTAGGTGGGGTGGTGATGGTAGGTGCCCTCGGGTGGCATCAGAACTTGGACAGTCGACAGAAAGTATCATCCCATTTTCATTTTCATAGGCATGTTCATTCATTTGTGTGACACATTTGAATGGTCATCTAATAAAAATTCATTTCTGCTGGTTTATCATGAGGCTGAGATAGTACCTAACAGTTAAGGGGCCACCTTAAATTTACATATTCAAAGAAAACCATGAAGTGGCTATCTTACTAAAAACTGAAAAGAGATGGCACTAAAAATACATGTTGTTATCTTCTAGCAGACTGGTGGAGACACTCCTGTGGAGCTGCTTCTGCCATACAGTGCATCTTCTATAAATATAGCCTGCTGACGGTAAAGTAATTTCATTGACGTAGTTACCTAATATGGAAGATGCATCACTTTCCGTATATGCTGAGAAAAGCGTGCCTGACCACAAGGACCAGAATGCAACACACTCAGGAGTCTCTTCAGGGCACATTTGATGTTTAGACCACTCTGATTACTGCAAAATGCTATCATGGAAACAATACATAATACAACTTTAATGAGAAAAGAACTGTATTGTTAAATGTGTTTGAGTTGAGTTTAATTAGCTAGGCCAATAAAGCTGAATACCTGCCTGTAAAACCAGCCAGCTATATGTCAGTGGTAATTGTAAAGTTGTTTGTTCCTGTCGTATTTGTTCTCAAGTACCTTAGCAAATCATCCAATAGTGTTAAATGGAAATTTAAAAAAGCCATGCAGTAATTCAGCAATCTTCAGATGATTGGGGGCATATGTTGTGTGCCTGCCAACAGACAAAAGGCCGAGCTGCCAAATCACTCTTAAAAGGAAGCCTGAGCAAAAGGGCTTATCTCAATGTGTTGGTCTTTCTCTCCTCCAGCACGTTTCGCCATATGTACACAGAGGCAGGGGCACGATCTCATACGTCTTTCTTTGTCTGTATTTGTCTTGCTGTCTTTATTGTGATCTCTGTGCTCTGTGCACTTTCTCTCTCTGTTTCCTCTCTCTGTTTCATCACTGCTTCAGCCCTTTGCGCCCCTGTTACCCTACATTTCTATTGTGCTCCCATAACAGGGTTGCCATCTCGTAAGAAATCACCTCTTGTTCTTGACAATTTCAAGATGACACGTTGACTCTTAAATGTTATGATTAGCCAACATTGTTTGAGCTTTCCTTTGAGTAAAGCTGCTTAGGGGCAGCAGATAAAGCCACGTCGTATACTTATCTGCTATATTTCAATCCTTCTTTGTATTGTGACAGCAGAGATGATACGAGGAGAAGAGGGCAAGGTGATCCTATCCTGCTATATTCATTTGAAGCTAAACCTGTGGTGTTGTTTGTTGGATGGGAATGGAAAGCTGTAATGTGAACTGGACATAGACACATCCTGCTCAACCTCTTGATAAAACAAAATATTATATACCTAATGTTGAATTATACTATGTGCCAGGGTTATATTTGCTTTGGTTTTAAATCATAGTCCTTGTGTTTCCTATTAATGAAAAGCTTACTGCAGGGTTCAGTAGAGGTGTGATAGGGGGAGGGCTTTGAATGGATCTGGCTGCAAGTTGTGCTTGCATTGGATTTCTTTTGTGTCTTTCTTACTCTGAATTTGTTTTAAATACTGTTGTAAGGACAACAGTGTAAAAATCAGTTTGCAACATGTTCTTTGTACTATGAAAATTTTTGAGATAAATAAAGCTCTTCTCAAATTTTCAAATGAAAACTGTGTTAAATATTTTTTCTTTCAAAAATAACTTTCAGATTGAGTTTGTATTGTCAGCTGACAACAAACTGTCAATTTGGTAATTAGTAGCAATACTCATTACATTAATTCTTTGTAAATTCCATATGCATCACATTCTACGTAAATATTCGTGGGGAGTTCTTTTATTTGCCATACATAGTGGGTGTTCAAACTGAAAACTGTGTTAAAACAAGGCAAGGAGCTGCTTTCTGAGACATGAAGTACGATCCAGGAAGTCTAGTTTGAGTAACAGATCCATAAGTTTCAAGGCTTGAGACTATGAGACGGGATTTTACAACTCCGAAGTTATCACAGCAGCATTAGCGGCCTTAATACCTCAGTATGCTTCAAACAAAGTACTTGTAAGATTATCTAACAGCATCTCAAAACCCCTTTCCCCCTTTTTTTCTGACATCAACATAGGGGGGCTGTATGTACTCTTCCATGCGTATACAATTGCTGGTAGGAAAAGTTTAACAACCATTTTTAGTTGCGTAGAGTGTTTGAATGTCACTATTCCTGTGTAACAATAACGATACCATGGGAAATAGACAGAGATATACTTTGATGCATCCACTTATTTCCATTAAGGACTACACAACAAGAAAACCCCCCAGAAATTCTCATAACATCCCCGCACACCCTGTTCAACTAATGCAGCACCTGTCGCCAAGATGGAAAGGGCACAAGTTACCTGAAGTAACACTGGAGAAACACTGTCTGGCTTTGCACATTTGGTTCAAAAATAGCAACCCTTAGTCATCCGAGCTCTATCTGTTTGTAAATACTAGATGCATAAGGGTCTGTCAGACTCAGCACTTTTTTTTTTTGGCACCTCTTGTGTGTCCTGATTATGCTGTCTCTTTTGATGATTCCTCAAAAATTCAAGTGACTTATGTGTGAGATGAAGTTGTGTATAAGTGTGAGGATGATATGAATGAGGAGGCAGTTTGTGCTGTGTTCATAAAAGTGCACTCCAAGTATTCAAGGAATGTTGTTTTTTTCAGTGCTTAGTTAATTTCAGATATACAGGTCAGTGCTTTGTGTTTGTATTTGCATTAGATGTGGGCTTTTTCTGGTTTTAGGTGCACAAGAGTGGACATTTAGGCTGGAAGCTTGATCGGTGTGTTATAACATGAAGGTGGAGAACATTCTGATACACCTATTCACTGCCACAACCTTTAGAAGACCCCATGTCTTTGTTTGTAGAATTGAAGTTGTGAAAGTAGTCTGAATCACAGAGATCGTACAGCTAGCTGGAATTGGAAGGATTCATGTGAGCTGCTAATGAGCTACTTGGCTTTTAGCTTTTAGTCAAAGTACACTCTCTGACACAAGTAGATCAGATTGTAATGAAAAGAGCATGCAATAATGAAAGTGGCATTGTGAAAAGTAATTTAATATTACTCGTTATGTTTATCATTTATTCATTTCATTTTAGTTTTTAGTAACTATTGTCACTATCCTATACTTTTCTCTGTTCCTGACTTTAACTTGGAATGTTTATCTTGGGGCCTCATGATGGGGAGATGTGCTTGAGTGAAACCAGATACTGTATAGGGTTTAGGCCACATGAGCCACTGGACATTACATTATCAGAAAGACTTGGCCTCCTTCCATTGGATGTAAAGCATTATCTTTAGGTTTACATCCAATCACAGTAAGGTTCTTTGTTCTGTAACCAGTATTTACTATATGGTATCAGAAGTGTTCGGGGAGATACTTCGGTGGAACTGACGGGGTAAGACCTGGCGATCTCCTTGTAATTAATTACAAATATATATTTTATATACTTTGAACCCTTCTGTGCTTTGTGTTTATTGTGTCCTGAGTGCATTATTAGATCATTTCCATGACAGTATAGACTGAGGGGCATATTTTATCTTTCCTCCCTGACACAGTGTTTCTCTAGAATTTTACACACTATTACTCACTTAGACGTGCAAAACGTTAAACTGGGTAACCACTAGGGTTGGATATCGAGAGCCGTTTCTCAATTGGAACTGGTTCTGCATATATAGGAACTCGAGGTATGAAAAGAGGAGTTATCAATTCTTAAAGGCAAAGTTTGGACCAGTTCCTTTTTATGCATGTGTCAACATAAGTGCATAATGGTTACAACAAGGTGGATTTAGCAAGTGCTAAATAGAGTGGCTAAAGAGGTGGATATAGTCATACTGTGCTTCGCTGACCCTCATGGTCATGTGGATGCAAAAATTATTAATTGGACCTTAGCTTCACAAACAACTAAAGTATGGGAAGAAGCTGATTGAACTGCAGCGTGGTAAAAGAATGCCAAGTCATATTGCCTCAAAATCAGCTAATGCTAGTGTGTCCAACTCAAGTAGAAACCAGGGTAAACCAGAGAGCATTGTGCATGTCAAGGTAGAGAATGTTTATATTTTTTTAATTTGCTAAGAATTGGAACTGATGAATATGATATTAATCAAAACCAGAATTGGAAAGTAAAATCTAAATGATACCCAAAGTTACCACAGAGCTTATAAGGATAAGGATGAGCATGACTCAAGTCCTGGTAAATCCATGCAAAAATCTGACAAACTCCATCATTTTGCATTTGACAGAGTTTTTAAGTGACTTTGCATGCATGAGCGCACACTTGTGTATTTGTTTGTGTGTTTTCCTATTTTACGTGTGCGCATGCTCCCAGAGGGGAAACAGTCTGTGTGGGGTGTTATCTGCTTCTACAGAGGGTGACAGCTAATCACCAACCCTGACAAACACTGGGGGAGAGGGGAGGGAGAGAGAGAGAGAGAGAGAGAGAGAGACAGGAGATGGCGCTGGGCAGGCAGATTGGCATTTGAATTCCACTGAGTAACCACAGAGTGCTTCGGATCCTGTCATCACAACCTCTGTATGGGTTTGGACCTGAGCTGGACAACTGCGCAGCCTCCCACCTGGCCCAGTGACAACTAATAAACCCCCATCAGTATAGGTACACACCAAGATAGGAGGCCGTTGAGAAAACATTGCGACAATTCTTGATGAGTTGAATAAATCTTTGTAGAGTCTGTCAACAGCGGCTTTGATCTCCTAACTGCTGCTCGTAAATTCCCAGCCTCATGGAGAATATCTGCTAAAGGGTTCACTAGCTGTCTTTATTGCTAGGGAAGGCACCTTTTCAAGTGGTACCTTGTCAGATGTAGACATCAACGCTTACAGTATTCGCTAACCGTGCCATTAATCGTACCCAAAGTCTATGCTAAATGCATTTGTAGACGGTTTGCCTTGCAGATGGGCTGATGCATGCTGAGTTAGTGTGAGCTGCTGGTGACGCCTGTTGACACAGGGATCAGAGGGCTGTGAAAGATGGAGAGATGCTGTCGTGAGATGGCGGCAGGCAGGCTGCACAGGGAGAGAGAAGAGAGACAAGACAAGTCGAGGCTCCACTCTGGTTTGCAAGGAAGAATTTTAGGATGATGCATTCCCCTTAGCTGTTGTCATTTGTAGGCACAGGTATCTATTAAACACAGTACATCAGGCAGAAAAATATCATACCCTTGACATTTACAAAGCAAATGTGATTGCCAGTACAATATATGCTCTGTATAATCCCTGAATATTTTGTTTTGACATTTTAATGGATGTTAATGACGGCTCAGTTTGATTACCAATAGCAGGACTGAAATATCAATCTTTTGGCTTCTGGACTCCCTGCTGGAGCCAGTGTGGGTGGCATTATTCGGACCAACTGGCGGCTGTCTGGGTAGCTGTGATGGGTGTCATGCTGGGGGCCTCCATACGGATAGACCCTCATCTGCTCACAGTGTCACACCTCTCACCACTTTGCTCTCTCTATCTGACCTTGTCACCAAGACAGAGAGTGACAGATACAGGCAGAGAGAGACCGCGCAAGAGACGGAGAGAGTGGGTGGCATATCCTTTTAGATACAGGCATAGCTGAAATCCTCGCTAAATAAAATCAAAGATAGCTGTCAGATGCTTTTACAGAGCGCACTGCTTGAGAGCACGCAAATGGCACTATCAGTGAAGAAGTCAAAGGTCCACAGCTACTCGAGAATTGAGGTTGTCATTCATGTCTTTAAGCATACAGTGTAAGTGCCAGCAGTCTGTTTAACAGGCATAGCTTGCTATCAGCTCTTATACAGTACAGATCAGATTGGCAATTAGTTGACTATATGTTATGACTAGTGTAGTTTTTTTATGTTACTTCACACAGATTGATTTTAACCTCAGTTTTTTTCTTCCTGGGGGTTCTTTGGGAGCAGTGAGTGGAAATAGAGAACGTTGTGTTTATGTATCTTATCCACAGATGGCTTGTGGTGGTCTGGTGTGGGTGACCGCATAGCATCTGTGTTTGAGTGTGTGCGCATCTACATCTGTGTACTTGTGTTGTGTTGGGTGCTAATGACAGTTGGCATTTGGCCACTATCAGTGGATCGTTAATTAGTATTGAGAGGTTTGGGGGAGAAGCACAGATTCCCCTCTATCTCACAAACAGATGTGTGTTTGATCTGCTAACCCAGCTTACACACACACACACACACACACACACACACACACACACACACACACTCGCGTACACACACACACACTGTCCATCCATAGCAACTCTCTGACATATGAGCAAGTCCCTCTCAGCATACTGATATTGACAGCAATAGCTCCAACAACAGAAAAACATCAGAAAAACATGCATCATAGTGAAGTCTGTTGTGAGCCTGCCAAAGAAAATCATAGAGACATAAATGGCAAAAACAATAAGGCAACAAAAAGATAAGCAGAGATGCAGTATTAGCCTATTGCACTCAGCTCACGGTGCAGTACAAGATACATGATTTACTGTTTAATCCACTCTGTTTAACTTAAAGCAAACTGAATGTAAAATATTTCTTAAATGTGAAAAAATGTGTCACCATTATTAGTTTTCATAATATAATATTTTTTCTTATAGATTTGTTGTAGGTTTTACAATCAGATCGTTATTCATACAAACAAAAATAAAGCAGTAAAAATGTCTACGGTAAAATATCATCAATACATAGAGAACAAAAGCCCATACTTGGTGGGACCAGTAATCTCTGAACTCCTTACATTAGAGCAAAAAATAATAACACAAGAAGGACTTCACTGGTGGACGAAGAGCAGTAATGAAAATAATTTGTTTATTTCTTAAAGGCAACCTTTAACAAACCTCTACATACTCAAAGACACTGGAGTAAAACATTATTATAGCTCTCACTAATGTCTGAGACTTGTCTATTCAGTTAATTGTAGCATAGTTGTCCTGATGGAATTGCTCTGTGACCTTTACTATTTTTATTTCTCCAGCCCTTATATTTGCTAAGTGATGGTATTCTGGCTGATTAGCGCACCCTTGTCCCCACAGACAGACACACACACACACACACACACACACACACACACACACACACACACACACACACACACACACACACACACACACACACACACACACACACACACTATTACAAAACAAAATGTATTCACTCCCAGAACCTCACTCCCATTGTTCTGCTTTATAACACTGGGAAAGGAGCATCAGTCAAGTATATTAGCTGGATCCTATTACTGTCACCAGATTGCCTCTCTGAGCCATCTTAAAGAGCCCCCAGACAAAACTTCCTGTCATGTTAATCCAAGCTTTAATAAATAGAGGGATGTGTAACCATATTCAAATAGGGGCTCCCATATTTATGCTGACAAAGAGAGACGGGCTATCACGAAATGACAGATGAAAGTGTTTTGCATGAAAAGGAGAGAAAAAAAAGTTTTTATCTGTGCTCATTCTCTCCCATTCTGGGGAGAAATGTCAAATTATTGAAATGGCCTTTAAAAAAAGCTTAAGTCTAATCTAAGTAAAACACTGCAGGTATTAGGGATGGTGGCCATTGTGAGTGAAATAGATGCTATTCAACTCCAGCTAGCAGCTCATTTCATCGCTCTTGTTCACCTATTGATATCAAAGTACATAATACACACCTTGTCTCCTAAGAGAGATTTATGTTCATCGGACCTGTGGACACATTAGAGCATACTGCCATTGAGCGCTTTCATTGATTCACAAGTCTGTTATTAAATTTTTTTTTCTAGATGGTTATTCAAAGGCGTTACTAGCTGTGTCATTTAGTTACAACTGGCAAAGGCAGTCGCAAAGGTGCAGTAGGAGCCCTTTGCATCCCTGAGTATTCTCATCACCAACAAAGAAAGCTGAATTCGACTCCCCCAATTGAAGGCCATCTCTTAGATTCATGTGTGGAAAAGAGCAAAGACAGTATTGCCATCCCGGAGATTAGGTTCAGCTATCGTTCCTTGACTCTGGGGGGGGGCAGAATTTTACAACCAGAATTTTACAACCACATATCTGTATATTTTAGTATGCAGTCCAGAGACTTCCCATTTCATTAATAAGCTGATTAAATCTGAACATGTTTGTTCGTTCCTGTCATTGTGACTGAAATGTTCCATGTTTGCTAGCAGGCTCTCCTTAGAATTACTGGTTATGATGAAGCTATCAATTTCAAAAACCACATCACCAAAATAATTTTTACATTGCATAGTAAAACTGAATAACAATATGTATTTAAGACCCTATCTTACGAGTAGAATGATGGTGTATATTTTAGTAGTAGTACTAGTATTCGTAATTAATAATAGTATTAGTATTAGTAATTTGTAATAACCACTAGTATTGATAATTAGTAACAGTAAATATTGAAATAATGTAGTAAATATAGTGAATCACTGTTCAAAATCTGGTAAATCTGGTGCTGCGTTGTTATTGGAATTCCTTTCACCCAGCACTATGCAGACAATTAAATAAGGACTAAAAGATGGATGGATGGATGGATGAGTGAGCCAGCGAACAAGCTGAAAACTTTCTTAGACAGTTTTTCTGTGAATCACTGAGGCATATCACTGACTCACCCACAACGCTTGTTTTCTGCATGTTGATTTTGAGAAGAGTTAAAATTTGAAAAGCTTATAAATACTGAGTTAGCCATACCCTGAGCAAACAGGTAGCAACAATTAGACAAACATTTGATTATATGTAGAAACAGTTTATAATACATAGCTTTATGTCACAAAATGATTGTGATATGTATCTAAGGGGGTTCTTGCAGAGGGTTGAAACATTGGTAGCACCTTTATGTGTCAGTCAGCAGAAATTACCTTTACACTTTTACTGCTCGAGCAATGGAAACTGAGAAAGCATCACCAAAGACTAGAAGACAGACAGTAAAAGGTATTGTTGAATATTTTAATTCCAGATAAGCTATTAAATATGTACATGAAATAACACCGACTAGATTATAAATAGCACAGGGGAATTATTAGAAATTTATGATTTTATTGTATATTAAAAGTGCAATGTGTCTAATAAAAAGTAATATGCTAACCCCACATTGGCTATTCCAGTGTAATCCCTTTCATTGATGGGCATACTGAGTGCATCACTGGCTACATTAACTTCTGTGTGGACTGCAATGTCCCAACTAAGATGGTCCATAGTTATCCAAATAACAAACCGTGGGTAACAAAGGACATCAAAGACATCCTGAATGCCAAGAGGAGGGCCTTTACCGATGGTAATAGGGAGGAGGTGAGGGCAATCCAGGCTGACCTGAAGGTGAAGATCAGGGAGGCCAAGGAGAAGTACAGGAGGAAGCTGAGTGGAAACTCCAGCAGAACAACATGAGAGAGGTCTGGAGCGGCATGAAGAGCATCACTGGCTTCAGACCGAGCCAACAAACTTAATCTGTTCTTTAACAGATTCAACACACCGGCTCCTGCTCATCCCCCCTCTAACTCAGCTGCTGTCTGCCTTCAGACTCCTCTGAGTCCACTGCTCCCCCCTCCTCCATCTTCCTGGGAGAGTCCTACTCCCCCCTCAACTGGCTCTCAGGCTAACGGCCCTCTCCAGACTGACAACTCCTCCCCTCCCCCGCCTGTAACCTCTGCTGTGTGCCTGACTGCTGACCAGGTGAGAGGACTGAAACTCCACTCAAACAAGTCTGCAGGTTCCGATTCCGTTTGCCCCAGGGTACTATAAGCCTGTGCCCCCCAGCTATGTGGAGTCCTTCAACATGTCTTCAACCTGAGCCTGAGTCTTCAAAGGGTCCCTGTTCTGTGGAAGACATCTTGCCTCGTTCCTGTGCCAAAGACACCGCTTCCCAGTGGCTCCAAGGACGACAGACCGGTGGCACTGACCTCCCACATAATGAAGACCCTGGAGAGACTAGTATTGGAACAGCTGCGGCCCATGGTCAGACCCCTCCTGGACCCCATTCAGTTCACCTTCCAGCCCCGGCTGGGAGTTGAGGACGCCATCATCTTCCTGCTGAACCGCATCTACACCCACCTGGACAAGCCGGCAAGCATTGTGAGGATCATGTTTTTTGACCTCTCCAGTGTTTTCAACACCATCCAGCCAGCCCTGCTGGGTGAAAAGCTGGCTGTGATGTAGGTGGATGACCCCCCCGTATCCTGGATTGTTGACTACCTGACTGGCAGACCACAGCACGTCCGTCTGCAGCACTGTGTGTTGGACGGCGTGGTCAGCAACACTGGGGGGCCCCTCAGGGGACTGTCCTTTCTCCCTTCCTCTTTACCATCTACACCACAGACTTCAGCTACCACACAAAGTCCTGGCACCTTCAGAAGTTTTTTGATGACTCTGCTGTGGTGGGATGTATCAGCGGTGGTGATTAGACTGAGTACAGGGCTGTGGTGGGTAACTTTGTCTCATGGTGTGAGCAGAACCATCTACAGCTCAATGCGACAAAGTCTAAGGAGCTGGTTGTAGATCTACGAAGGGCCAAGGCACCAGTGACCCCGGTTTCCATCCAGGGGGTCAGTGTGGATATTGCAGAGGATTACAAGTACCTGGGAGTACACATGGACAATAAACTGGACTGGGCTAAGAACACCCAAGCTCTTTACAGGAAGGGCCAGAGCCGCCTCTATTTTCTGAGGAGGCTGAGGTCCTTCAACATCTGCTGGACAATGCTGAGGATGTTTTATGAGTCTGTGGTGGCCAGTGCTATCCTGTATGCTGTTGCATGCTGGGGCAGCAGGTTGAGGGTAGCGGACACTAACAGGCTCAACAAACTGATCTGTAAGGCCAATGACATTGTGGGGGTGGAGCTGGACTCTGTCGGCGGTGTCTGAGAGGGGACAGTGTCTCCCACCCACTCCATGATGTGCTGGTCAAACAAAGGAGTACCTTCAGCGAAAGACTCATCCCCCCAGAATGCACCACAGAGCGCCACAGGAAGTCATTCCTGCCTGTGGCCATCAAACTCCTCCCTCTAAGTGTTAGTCTGTATGACCCGAAGTCACTAAACTGGACATTGGATCATTAACATCACTGCAATACTTTAAATAATTGTGCAATATTCTCTGTTTAATACTCCTGTGCAATATACTCTGTTTTCAGTTTAAAATTCCCTATTTATTGATATGTATTCATACTTCTATTACTCCTTCGCAATATCCACCGTCTCATAATCATCTTAATAAGCTACACTTAACTTGACAGTACTCATTATTGCACTATTACTTAGTACTTATATTATTACATTGTATTATACCGTACATACTTATCAACCTCTAAATCCACTTTGGTACTTACACTTATTTTAGCTTTTATACTTATATCCACTTTGTACTTAATTTATCTTACCTGTATTATAGCGTATTATATTTTGATTTGCTTAGTACTTACATTCCTTCTATTCTGAAGTGTGCATTGACCTGATAGTGAGCAGCTGTAACGAAAGAGTTTACCCTCGGGGATCAATAAAGTATTTTTAATTCTGATCTGATTCATCATCTGCAACTTCCTCACATGTTCAACTCATTTGCCCATTTAAGCAAACCTCTTCCCAGCCACCCCTCTCACCCTCGGCTTCATGTTTTCACACAGTCTTCGTAGTATCCTCTGACCTGCTTCTGTCCTCCAGTCAATGCTGCTTGCAGCTATATTTACATTAACAAGGAGGAGGGAAGAAGGGGCGGATGATGTAAAATGTGTTCTGTGTGTGTGTATTTGTGTATGTGTGTGTCTACTAAAAGAGAAATCTGATTGGCTTTCTAGGAGGAAGGACATCATTTTAAATAAGTCCTCAATGTTAAACTGTTTGCTCTAGGGCTTAGGGATTGCTCACCTCTCCAAATACTATTTTAGCTTGAAAGCACAATATTTCCCAGCCTGAGCTTTCACATGGGAGAATGAGGGAGGGCCCTGGTGCAGCAGTTTCATGGAGGTGGCTTGCAGGCATACTCCATTCTGACAGAATGAGGAGGCACTCTGCAAGAGTGTGGTGGAGAGGAAAGGGGCCCTATTAATAAAATGACTCCATAATGGGTAGTTCCCTGCAGCTTGGCAAAGGAAGACAGGCGGATTGATGGACGAGGCCAAGGCCTACTTCCTCAAGCATACTGAGCTCAACTGTGTGGACATGTCTCTGTTAGGCCAAATGCAAGGCCAGACCCCACAACATACGGAAGACCCATTCATATAGGACAGAAGAACTATATAAATGATTTCCTGTTTTGTGTAAAAGGATCATGGTGGCAGTTTTAAACAAGCAAAACATCACATCTAAGCTTAGTCGAAATCTGTCATGAGATGCATGCTTTTATGCTATATGAAAGGTTCAAGCTTTTTTCAAATGTACATTGAAATGTACAATATCCTCTGTAACACAGATGGCTGATTTGGAGGATGGAACCAGATAGAATCAACCTTAATTGTAATCTTACCTCAAAGTAAGGAAACAGTAAGGTAAACAACGACTCCATGGGTTACAGTATTACATTTGTATAATGCATAATTGGCATTACTTAAGAGTACAGCAGACATAAAATACTATTTGCCAGAAATATGGGTTGTTAAAAGAAGAGGGTGGATAAATATGATATGATTTTTAACTGCTTTTTCGTTTTGAGGCTGGCTTGGGCAGGGCTAGAGATGCACTAATAAAATATTGTTTTGCCACAACAGTGTTACGCTCTGCCCTAACAATATAGCAGCCTCCTGAAGGCATCACTCCATCATCCTTTCCTTACAGTTCTTTGTAACAGTACATTGATTAGAGTGGCCTCAGCATGACTGCCTTTTTAATTGTGTATTTGCTGATCTGAAAGCTGTACAGAGCGCTGTGGTAGGATCTGTACTAACCATTTCAACAATGCTCTGAGGCATTCTTTGACACACAAAGTTCATTGTTAGAATATACATCAGTTTGTATCACCATAGCGACCTCCTTGGATGCTGAGCAGGGGACCTCATAAATATGTAATCCTGACAGATTTGAGGAATTGTCTTCCTCAAGTGTCCTCTCAAGCCATTTTGTTAATGTCAACATGAAGGAAAGTTACTGGAATAAGTGTTGACATTCAGCCCATGGTGTATATCATTAATAATTACATACACAAGAATTTCTGTCAGATGACTGCTTAAAAAAAAAATTTAATCACGTTTCTTTCTTTCATTTCTCGGTAATTAGGTATAAAAAATAGATGAGTGAACCCACTAAGCTCATTCCCTTCGTGCTGCCATACAGTGGGTTCCATTCATAGTGTAATCATATACAATGTACTGTATGACAGATTTTCAGTCATTACTCAAATTTATGATTGTCTGTTAGTAATTAAAATGCTATCAACTGTCCAAAAAATATAATATAAAAAATGTTACATTGTTTTTAAATCAATATGGAAATTGACATTAGTAGAAAAATAATAGCAACAAAACAGTTGAAGAATCCAGTTTTGCTGGAAGAAACTATAAAACAGACATATTTACTGTAAGAAAAATAAAGAGAAATGAAATGGGGTAGACAGAGCAGACAGCAGATAAGCGCCTCTTCACCCTACGTCACATGCTTTTTCTATCTGTGTGTATGTGTGTTATGTTTGCACTCTAGCCGTGCATTTTGATCACTTCTGCTGAGGGCTGCCCATTATAATAAGGAATATGCCTTTTGGGAAAGAGAGAGGTTGTTGGCCTCTGCTGTGGACCTGAAAAAAATGTTCGTCCATCTAGGCTCACGCTTAAGAACAGTGTCCCTTTTGCCCCCTCGTGTAATTGCAAGAGCTTATAGGGAGCTAAAATTTTGCCCTCTGCTCCTCGTTAAACCACCACTTGTAAAAGCGCTCAAGCGTGGATGCAGCACATTGCAGCTCAACGTTCTCAGACAATGATATAGATTTCCTCTACAAAAGAACAATTGAAAGGGTTGTCACAAATTTGTCCGTTGTCACTGGGTCGCTATCATTTCTCTGTTAATTGCCATCATTGTAATAGAATATTAGATGCTCTACCCTGCAAAGGGAGTGTTGATGAAGGGGCAGTGCCAGCTGAGTTTTTTTTCTTTGACTGTGACCCATATCTGTCATAATGGTAATGATAATAATGATAATGTGATACTTCATTGATCCCTGTAGGGCTTTTTTTTTTTTTTTTTTTTTTTTTTTTTTTTTTTTTTTTTTTACCCCCTTTACCCCCTCCACAGTGCAACCGTGGTGCAGGTTCAGCTACAGACTACTGCTCCTGGAGAAGGCTGGGATTCAGTCTCTTGCTCAGAGACACTTAAGGAAAACGGATGCTTGCCAACAAGGGGGCTTAAAACTGGATCCTCCAGTTAAACAATGGTCTCTCTACTCAATATGTTATTTTACTGTAGAGTATAACCTGTATTGTAACCTGTCTTGTAACCTGTATTCATTGTGGTTCTTGAGGTTTGGGTTGTGCCAGTAGAAGATTGTATTTATCAGATGCCCCCGCTTTATGTCGGGCCATCTACATATTTGGTAGGGTTCCCCAAACACAGGCTGCTGGCTAAATCCCAGACAGTTTACATCTGCCTGGTTATTGCGTTTATATATCATATTGAAGTCACGTTTTGAAGGGGGAAGTCTAATGAGTCTATTGACTGGACAATGTAATGAATGTGATGTTAATCAGCATGAGCAGTTCTTCTCCTTGATTTTTAGCTGAACTAAGTTTAATTGTCCAACCTTCACTGATTCTCTCTGTGCACTGTAATGGAAGTTAATACCATAGGTATCCTCCAGTTATGCAATACAAAACCTTTAGCTAAATTGACAGTTAATTACGATGTTGTGATTTTAGTTGGATCAAGCCTTTCCCTCGCCGCCATGCTAGAGATGTAAATTTCAAACAATTTCCTTAATCAGTTATTGGCCACATTCACAATCAATAATCGATTTATCCTTTTCTACAATACCAGAGTTTTTAAACTACTGTCATGGCTAAATCCTAGTGAATTAGGTATTTGAACAGTACCTAATTACCCAATAAATTAAATAAACATAATTTAAATTATAATAACAAAATGCCTACTTAGAATTGTGATGCTCCTACTTCCTTTTGTCACTATTCAACAAATGACCAGACAAGTGTTATATATATTACATATAGTAAATAATGCTGCTCAAGTTCCAGACTTCACTGGAAGACATACATTAGATAAGTGACTTTTTGTGATGTTGTTGGAAAGTACTGCTCATCCCCAACATTAACTCCGTAACTGCTGTGGTGCTCTCCGCTGTCTGGCGTGCAGCTCCCCAGCCAACGATGGGTTCTGTTAAAGCTGGTAGTTTGGAATTAGCATGAGCCTCAGGATAGCTAACTAAACCAGACAGCCACCAAACAGCTCAGTGGGATTTTCTTTATATTGCAGGAGTCACGCACCAACTGGTTTCTCAGTCAGGGGAGTTAGCTAGCTCTCAGCTGGCCACAGTGAGCACAGCAGGCATGATTGCTTTTTTAAACAGACAGAGGCACCGCCTAGTGATGCAACCACTTACTATACTCAAACCATAGTACATTTTCTGACACTGCAAGTTCTTTGTCTTATACGTTTTCGATTGGTGTATTTTTGATTGATTAAATGATTATCATTGATTAATTGGTTAATGATTAATCCTTGACATCCTTATGCAATGCCAAACCTGAATATCTCACAACACAGTGTACTTCGTGTGTCATTTTGCATAGTTGTATTTTGGATGAAAGTAATTCATACAGTACCACAGTCATAGTTGGAATTACAAATGTAAGTAGTTTTTTCTACTTGAGGTATTTATACCAGGATTTGTTCAAGTTGAATTAGCCACATATTGACAAAGTAGTTTGTAAGCTTTTCAAAATGATCTGCTCTTTTGAGCATCACCTGGTGAACACACGCAAATAGCACAGACTGTGCCTTGGTGTTGGCAGTGTGAGCACAAATCCCATTAATCCTTGACACCAAAACTGACACCAAAATTGCCTGATAAATACACACACACAATTCTTTCCACTTAGCTAAAAAGTGAAGTTCACAGCAAGAAAGAAACCTCTGTGCACCCAATACAACCAGCACAAAGCCCCACCGGGTGCCAGCACAAAAACAGAGCCCAAAGCCTAAACAAAAGGATGGGTCCCAGGTCACTGTCTGTGACGCAGGTCTCCGTTCCTTTGGCATCAGATATGATCTATATCAGTGTCACCCCCAAATTGCAGGAAAGCTCCTCTGGTAGCCTTCAGCCGTGAGCTGAATGTAAATGTGCATTTGACAGCTCTAAATCGCTGTCATAATTCATTTCCAGAGCTCTTAAATCTCTCCCTGTCACCTGGCACCTCTGCTGTTTTCCTGTCCAAAAACAGAGCACATTAGCCTTTATTGATGCCTTTGTCCTTTGATACATAATTCATCATTCAGCAACCATCTTTTGAATTATCATGTATTTTTCTGAGGTTGTTCAAACGTATGGATTGATACTGACAAAGAGGTTGCACCTGGTGTGTAGTTAAGTCCCATGCTTTATGACAGGAACAGAATAAGTAATTTTTTCCCAGGGTGTTAGACCAGAGTGATACAGAGCTTCACCTTCACGTTGCTCACAAGTTCACTGACCACATGCAGTTTTTTCGCTTGAATCTATCTGCATTACCTGTAAAGCTCACATGTTAGTCTAGTTGTCATCATATTCTCACTTCTAAATCAGGTATGGCCTGCAGCAAAAGCACATCGGAGGTCTAATGTGCTGAGGTTTATGCAGTGTTACAGGGTTCACCCGGAGTCATCTGACGTATGCCACCCACTCAATGTAGTCATATTGTACACCACAAACAACCTTATATATATATATATATATATATATATATATATATATATATATATGGCTAGTCAGTGAGTCATTCATTGGGATGTGTCAGTGCACCCATGAGAAATTGCTTTAAATGCTTTAAATTGGACTGTTACATTTTTTTAAAGTTATAAATAAAATCTAAAATCTTGTCTTGAAATGTAGCTTAATAACTTTCAGTGGTCACAATATTGGAAACTAATAGAACTGACACTGCAATTCACAAACTAACATGGAAGACAAAGAGGGCAACCGGGACCGAAAGCAATGAGCAAAGTACGGTCACCTTTTAGCTTAATAAAGAAAATAAGAAAAACTAAGTGCAGTCTGTAAACCAAAGCTGCACTGCATACTGCAGGAACACTACTAATCTATAAAACCACCTGTAAAAGCAACTACGTGCAGCACCAACTTTAGAGGCTGCAGCTAGTCTGCTAACTCCTTTTAGCATTAGTGTTGATTAATTGTTCGACCAGACACTAAAGGGACAACACCTCAAGAACTAAAGCCATCACTCTCTCTAATGTAAGATTTGTTAGCATGAATTGATACCTTTACAGCCAAGTTGAAATAGCTGGATTCCAAGAAATGATAGACAATCTGAAGTAATAGTATGTCTAAAACTTACTCATTCAACTCATTCCACTCAAACTCTTTCGCTCACTTATCAACCCGCTTCCACAGCATTCACTGCCTGCTAGTACTGAAAAGTTTAAATTGGTACTGCCACTACCACTTCTACTGCTGCTGTCACTGTTACTACTATTACTGCTACAGTCATTATTCTCACTATTGTTGAGACTATTACTTTATATGATATATATTTGCATTATTACACATTTAAATGTAAAAAAACCCAAACTTTTTTTTCACCTTGTAGAAGAGTAACATCAAAAAACAAAAACATTATTACACATTTATTTAATGGATATACAATTTTACCTAATACCTGGTGAATCAAATTGAATTTACTGAATGGGATCAAAACTACAAAGGGCACTAGTATCGAATCGCTACCTTCTGAATTGTGGACAAAAGTGAAATTGCTGGTAAGCCAACAATTCACTTACCTAATATACTCCTGTCAGCCCTTCTTTTTAGAAGGAGGTTATTTGTTTCAGATGTGTTTGCTGCAGGTTAAGTCAAAGAGCCCCCCCTCCCTCGTCTTCCAGCAGCCTTCTCTTTTTAAGTGGTCATGGACTGTTCCAGTGCATATACCTCAGTGAAATAGACTTTTGCTCTTTTCTTTTCATTGTCACAAAAGGCCAGGCACTTCACTGGAGTTCCCATTCCCCTTTTACATAGTGATAAGACAGCCATTATCCTTTGAACCTTTTTTTTCACCAAGCCAGGAGAAAAGGAAGAGTGAAAGAGAAGGAGGAGGAGGACAGAGAAAGATTTCTTCCCTGAGGTGAGCCAGGCCTCACCTCTGTGTGGCGGGCTTTTTTGTGAGCAGTGAAGAGGTCCTTAACCTTCTATCAGATGGAGGCACACAGTTGTGTTCTGCTTGAATAACTACATTGAAAAGCCCTGAAGCACGGGAGATGGTTCTATAGACTCTGCAAGTGGCAGAGAGAGAGGGGGGGGGGGGGGAGAGAGACTGTATTGTATGACCTGCTGGAGTGTGACTCTCACATGATGTGCACATTCTTTGTTAAAGTGCCCATCAGTGCTTCACTGTGAATCTGTGTTATTTGTTGTATGGGTCTCGCTGACAGGATGGTCCTCCTCTAATAATGTCACAACAACACAGTTCACACATTTATATAATACACTTCCTTTAATAGACCTCACTTCATTTTACAAAGTAACAGTCTTTCTGCTCTCAGGCTGTGAATGGCTTTGCAGTGGCAATACTATCGATATCACAGTACAGATATTTGAATGTCATGTTGCATGAAGGGGCTCGTGGTGGTGGATGGCTGATGATGCTGTGCTGTTTTTATAATTCAAGCCACTCGGATTCATGTGGATGTCTTGTCCTCCCTTGTTTACCTACCAATAAGTGATTATAGTTCACGACCTAACAAAACTAACTTATTACATACTACTATGCTGTGTCCATTATTTTTGCAGGTGCTTGTGGGTATCATTTTACATTTTGATGACTTTCATCTCACCACCAAATCACAGAGTAGAATCACAAAATTGTTACTAATCAATCTCTGTCATAACAGTTGTGTTTGAAGGAGGTGTCTCCATTTCGTTCAGTCTTGAGAAAAACAAAATATTCTCACTTGACCATTTTTTCTACACTTCTATTGATGCATGCAGTAGCGACTCGTTTGGCTGTTTCTGTATTACTGATATTAGATGACAGAAGTCAAGTGTTATAAATTTCTGTCTCCCATGTAAATGATCACAGGCTGTCAGCCACACTTGTCAAATTAAACGTTTAACATAGTTGGTAAACATGCCATTCCATCTTTGCTCTGCAGTGGAGCTTTAACACTGTCAGATGTGGAGACATTATAAACGGTTCCTGGTGTTCTGAGCAGAGTTCCAGCAAAAAAAAGAATTGAATCAAAGTTTTCTCACATTTGATTCAAGGACAGTGTAATTATCTGGCCAGGTACTTAATGTAACAATTGAGTTTTCTGTACGGCAGAAAAAAACTATCCAGAAGTCACTCTGTTTTCTTCAAGCTCAAGCAATGAAATCACAACCCACTGCACCACAAATTCCAGTTATCCCACTTCCTCTCACTTTAATGTGATTTTCATTAGATTGCCTGACATGAGACAGAGGTTATGTTACGTGACATTATAAATGTCTGTTTATAAAACTGTTGCTGCAGGTGGATATTGGTTGGGAGCTGTTTATTTGTACACTACTTTTATATGTTTTCTCACCACACAGTCATCAGATAGCACATTTTTCACAGTCATAGCAAATGTAATTATTTTTGCTACATTTTTTGTGTTTGTTTTGTGTCAACAAAGAAAGCAGTTTGGGGAAATTACTGACTTTGTTAGTGGTTGTACAAGTACAAGCTACAGTGCCACAGTTGTAGCGCTAGTGAATTTACACTAATAATTAACAATTCATTTCTGTTTCACCTTCAGTTTTTTACTGTTAACTTCATATAGACTGCCTGCCTTACTTTTTCCCCCTGGTATGAGCTTCAGTTAGTGATGCTTTAGTATAATTGTTTATTCAATGTAATTGATGGTGCAGTTCCTGTCAGTTGAATCAGACAACAAAAGGTCCACTGCTTACTCGCACAAGACACTCTACTCACTGCAACACATATCCAACGCACCATTTCTAATAGGTTTGTCTGCTTAACTTGACGAATATCTGTCCAGTGTTTTGTTCTGCCACAGCTGCTGCTGCTCTGCTAATTTGCAACACTGCTGAAAACATTTCTGCTGCAACTCAGTGTAGGATGTTATAAGCCCCACCTCTACGCCAGCATCCACCTGTAGGCTCTGATTCCCCCGAGTTTTGTGTACTCTTGCAAGGAGTAACAATACTCCACATGATGGGTGACTGAAATGTGTTAAATCTAGAAATAGCGTGTTTATAGGTTACTTAAAATCCATATGAATATTGCCAGCTATATTTGGCAATTTGGAAATATTTTGGGGAGGTGCAAATAAAGTGCCTGGGAGCCGCATGTGGCCTGTGAGCCGTGCAATGAGTAACCGGGCCCTACAAGCTGTGCCAACGTCTTGTGTGCCAAATGTGTGGCAAGAGGGTGGCATGAACAGTGTGCCAGTGCTAGTCTGCCTGGCTGCCAGGCACTTCTCTTTATCCAATCAGACAGTTCGGCTTGAGTGAGACCCCTATTCTTGTCTCTTCCCATCTCCTCCCGAAGCTTTGTCACCCTCCCATGAAAAACACAGACGCATGCTTGTGCGCACATCTTTCCCCCCTGAACAGCATCAAGCCTCCTCGGTACACCGTTACACTTACCTAGAGACCATAACCAGGGGAAAAAATGGTACAGAGTATTTTTTTCTGTCCTCATCTGCTCTCTAACCCTCTGGTTTTTATTTTTCTCCCAAGACAAAATCACAGAATAAATGAGCATGCCTCACTCTGTTTTTTAAGCATTTCTTCAGAGTTATAGAAAGCACAGTGTGTCTAGAGATCTGTTTCTCAGGGATGTGTGAAGAAAAAATGCTGTCTGTCTGTGTGTGGCTTTATTGGACATGATGAGGGATGATATTATGGGGGATGCTGCTGCCGCTGCGGCTGTGAGATGAGGAAGGATCCCATTTGTCTCACGCTCGCTTAGTGTAATGTGTCTATCTGTCACCCTCTCCAAGACCGGACATTGGTGTTCATCAAAATAAACATATTGTCCACACAGCTCTCCATTTTTTTCACTGCTTGTCATTATTGTTAATTTTCTCTCCTATTGCCACTTTTCACTCACATCTTTGCCACATCTTATCCAGACAATGAGTAAAACCACTGAGATTGCTTGAATTCCTATATCATCAAAAATTACGAGCTAGACAGAAAGGGAAATGGTAACCAGACAAGAATCCTGTGACCGCAGAATGATTATGTAGGAGAGAGGTGCTTAAAGAAAGAAATAAGTGTAAAGCAGCGAGAATATATATTCTAAGAGTAATTACAGTGAGTAGAATGAGATGTGAGAAGGTGACGTGAGGTACTTGCTGAAAAGATTAAGCTAATGTCAGTACTTTTCTTATGTCTTCCAGGTTGATGATGCCATGCTTATGTTTGATAAGACTACTAACAGACATAGAGGTAAGTGCACTTCGTCTGCTTTCTTTTTCCCATTTTTGCTCTGTCTTTCTGAAAGGTGAGAAAATAGTAATTTTATTTCTTTTCCCCATGAGATAACACAGAACAGTTCCAATCTTACATGATATTAGGTGTACCGTCTGTTCAACAATGGGAGCCTGTCAAAGTAATCAATAAGTGGGTACGGTGTTTAGAATGTTTGAGCATTAGATGGCGCGTGTGTGTGTGTGTGATGATGATGCTGGTGTGAGTGTTTCAGAGAGGTGCTTAAAGGGTGTAAAGATTGTTAGATGGTGGGTGCTGTGCAGTCAGATAACAGCATCAGATAAGGCCCAGGAGAAACACTGACTTTATCGCTATCTCTCATCAGCTTCTTATCTCAGATGAGGGGACGTTTCTCTCTCAAGCAGAGGACTTTCCAAAGACAGGTTGCCTCCCTGCACCACAATGCAGTGTTGTGTTTAAGCCAAGCCGCATGCTTACAGGCCTGACTTATCCACTAAGCACATATAGGACTGTCACTTATCCTGAGCCCCATGCAATGGCTGTTATTGGCTATGAATCCTCACGTAGGTATGTTAAAGGAACTTTTAGGAGACAGACTGTCCCTGGCTGTGTATGTATCATTGTGTGCGGGAGTAGTCGACAGGCACTGACAGGTATTTCCGCCAGAAAACGAAGCAGACACTTCTCTGTTTGTCACACCAGTCAGCTCACTTGTAGGCAGAGCTGGCAGAGCACTATCTCATTGAACTGGGCTGAGCGGTGTTTTACCATATAGATGTAAACATTTGCTTGCAGTGAGCAACTCATCCTCTCAACCTGTATAAATGTTTAAGTGCAGTTGGCTTGGATCGAAAGCTGTATTGTTTTTTGGTGTGCAAACGCTTTTTCTACTGTATCTGTGTGTGTGTACTCTGTGTACGCTGTGCAGACGAACTCTTTGAGTCTGGTAAACAGTTTCTAAGTGTGGAACATGTGAACTATAGTGGAAGTGATCTATGGCTTTGAGGGGATTTTGATCTGTAGTGACAGAACCCAGTGTGAGGTCTGCTTTGAGACGAAGGCTTTTTTCTCTCTCTTATTTCTCGCTCTTCTCTCTCTCCTGTCTGCTGCACTGCCAGCCCTCTGTGAAAGGGGATGGGCGCCATGCTCGGGGAGTGTGTTAGGCATTGCCTTTGGGCAGCAAAATGCCCTTCAAATGAAGACAATGATGGAGAAACAGCCTCCTTGGCAATTTTTCTGATGACAGTGGACGTATTTATATTGAGTGTGACACTGAGGCATGAGGCAGGTGCAGTGCTTTCTACAGTTGCTGTTTTTTCTAACTAGCATTTTGATATTTAGTTCCAGTAGGAATTTAAAACAATAGATATTTGCTGCTTACATCTTAAAAACGCAACAGGTCTTCCAGATGAATTGTATAGAATATGACAGACCCATAAGACACTTTGAATAATTCATCACAGCCATTGGTGTGATTGTGTAATATTAATGGCTCAGCTGCCCAGTGACCACAAAGGAAAGGACATTGAATATATTATCAGTAAAACCAGTGCCTTGGCCCACTTTACCACTGCCTACAGATCCAGGGATGGGCATCTGGCAGCCTGCAGTCCAAATCAATTTCCCACCTGTGGTCATTTTTATCTTACAGATTGATTCATGAAAAAATAATTCTGTATTTTTCTGCGGCACTGCAATAGATAAAAATAACACATTCTTTATTTAACAATCCGAATGTTACACGATGCAGTTCTTAAAAAACCATGGTGCCTATTCCATAATTTCAAATCTCAAAAATAACAGTTCATTCTAATGCTGTGCAAAGCACTGCAAGAAAGAGAATATTTCTAAAAACTAATGCAGTTATTTTTCTAGTTAATCTGGAATGCTGTCATACCTGCAACACAGACACACTGTACTTTACAAGTGTGATATCTAGCTTACATATGCATTGCAACAAAAATTTAAATCTGCTCTGACCCAAACTCTAAAGCAGCCTTAAGTTTTCTGGTGAGGCAAAACAAAGAGAAAGGAAGCAAATGTCCCTGAAGTCAGTAAGCATGTTTATATTTACTTGAGCCTGTGTGAGGTAAAAAATAATACTTTTGTTTGTTTCTACAAGCAAATGAAATGCACTGTAGAGAAGAGACTACATACTTACAGTATATTATGGAGGTGTGTACAAGTAAGTAAAATTATTCCTTCAGAAAAAAGAAAGGGCTAGGTGTCCGAGGTAAAATTCACAGCAGTTAAAGGTGATCTCTTGTTAGGCTGGCTGTGGCACGCTATGACTTCACATCACCTCATTTGAATGTTAACATATCTCAGTGCCTTCTCATTTTTCTCATTCATCTTTTTTTACATAGAGACTGTATTGTATATTACTATAATGCATTGTATTTTGTTTGGAAGAGTTTATTGTGTATGAGATGCATGATCGACACTTGATTGTAAGTGTGTTTTCTTTGGGGCTGTGTTGAATTGGATAGAGGACAAACGTCACACTCCACTAGTAGCAGCATTGTCCTTCAGACGGTCCCTGTGAGGCTGGCGAAACGACAGCCAGAGGAGACATTCTCTCCCCTTCTCGTTTTCTCTGTACTTTTTATTTTTTTCGCTCTCTATCTCTCCCAGTCATTCAGTCTCATTCTTTCTTCCTTTTCTTTTTACACAGTCTCACTATTTCTGTCCCCACACCATCTCCCCACCCTGCCTGTCTTCGCCGTCTCTCCATTTCTCTCGTCTTTCTCTCTCTGTCTCTCTTGCTAGAGGACACTCGCTGTAAGCAAAGCTCCTCACAAAGGCACACGCTGCACACCATCTCCTTGGCATTTAAAGGAGTAGAATACGGCCAATTGTGCTGGAAATTGAACTCTCTAAAGCCTCCCTTCCCACTGCAGCAGTTCATTGTGGGTGAGTTCAGTGTCTTTGGTGACCAGCTTGGGCTGTCCAGAGGTTGATGCCAGAGGGCGCCTATTGTTCCATGTTCTACTGCAGTGTCCCCACCACCCCTCCTCCGTTCAACCTTCCCTTCTTCTTCTGACACTCATTTTGTACCAGAGAAGAGAAAATCAGGAATGTGTATATTTGTAATCACATATATCACAAGATATACTTTATGACTTATTCTTTTATTTCTGGATGATTTATTCAGCAATGTAGGAGACGCAGATTACAGAGTGTGTGTGTGTGTGTGTGTGTGTTTGTGTGTGTGCTCCAAAACACAGGTTATGTTCTTAGACAAGGCCATGAGCACAGCAGTCACAGACTACACATGTCAGTCGTCATTCCCACCACTCTCAACATGACTTCACTTGCCACCCCTGGATGACAGGACGAGCTATACGGGTGGGAAATAAAAGCTTTTGGAATAGCCCTGAGTCAAAATCATTCTGTCATCCATTGCCTACTCCCGTCCTGCAGGCTGACATTTTATCTATGATCTAAGATGTGATTTTACTGTCAAACACAATTGGTAGTGCCAAGGAGAGTGTTGCTGAGGTGAGAAAAATGGCATTTCTTAGAGGAGGGGATGGAGACTATGATGAAAGAGTGGCAACTATCGTTGTCTGCCAAAGCATTGGCGTTTAATTTGTAAGTAACAGGTACAGTAGATGATAAATAAATTCTTTGTCTTGCTACTCATACGCAACCTTTAAGTGCTACTCTGCCACACCATAATTAGCCCTGCTCAACACCTCTCTGTAGCATAATTGCATGCACATAATCCACACAGTACCTTTTTAAGGGGAAATATATAGTATGAATATACACTCCCTCTGATTTGATTATTCACAAACAGCTTCCCAGCATCACACCTAATCCACACGAATCCAAAAAAGATAAGTATATACAATGCAAATTAGTACATTGCAATCCCAATGCTAAATTATACCCTTACGATTTAAGTAGCTGATTAATTGGGTCAAAACTGCATGCCACAGTGATTGTTTGATTCATGCTCTGCAAAAATCTGTGGTGCTAAAAATCAGTGCCAGCCCTGCAGTTTTCATCAAGTTTTTAGTTTTCAACAAGTTTTTAGTTAATTACTGTGAGTTCAAATATTAAAAGTGGCACCTATATCTATTTCGGGTGATACACACGTTCTCTCTCACCTTTTTAATTACACCATTAAGAAAGATGATGAAATCCTAGTGTAATTTCTTTCATATTGTTTTACAATAGTTTGTAACCAGACAGCACCCATTAGGGTAGCTTTAAAATGACTGTGTGACTGATTGTAAGCCGAATTCCTTCTTTATTTGAATGATGCAAGTAATAGTAATGTGCAACAGTGTTGGGGACCAGGATAAAGAAATGGAGGCTGAATTGTTTTAGTCACAAGGCTGCTTTGTATGAGAGAGCCACTGAGCGAGGCACATATTAGAAGCCATGTTCCTGGAGAAGAAGGGGATTCTTGGTTTTGAACGAGGACGGGGCCAAGGCTGTGTGAATTTGTGTATAGCCCTTTTTTCTATGGGCTTAAAGGGCTGGTTTTCTTCTTGGCAGACAAACAGAAGACTGCATTGTGTGTGTCTGTAATCTCTTTACCTGGATTGGCAGCAAAGCTAGCAAGTGCAGCTCCCAGTGTGGAATTGGCACTGAGGAGTCAATGTCACACTGAGCGTGCTGCCTTCCAAACAACCAAAAACTGGTTGTGTGTCTGTGAGACTGTGTGCGTGGATGACAGCATGTGGGTTTTTTTTTCAATTTGTGTGTCTTTGTTCATTTTATAGGTGCATTTTACAGCTTCTGCGTAAGCAATGTGGACAATATGCCCAAGCCTATGAATATGCAACACAGTCCAACTTTCTAACAGTATCATATTATTTAGTAGTTGTGGTGTTTTGTGTGTGTGTGCGTTTGTCGCAATTTCAAAACTATGCTTTATAGAGCAAAAGTCTCTGCCCCAGGATACACAAGCTCATACAGTAACAAAGGCTTAAGTGGTATAAGGTGTCATTATACACCAACTATGTGACATAAATTCTCCTCTCCCGCCTCACTTGGTGAGAAGAAAAAAATAATTGGCCTCATTATCTTTCATCTCTTTGGTATATTACATTCATTATTTTATACAAAGACTGCCAGTATGAGTCCTGTAACCTGGGAAGCAGAGCTGCGCCTCCACAGGTTAACTGTTGCTCCCTGAAAAACCCCGGTATTTGACGTCACCACAATGCCTCATCAGCCACCGGTGCTAGGGATTGAACATGGCCGACTGAGCAGAGGATGTCTGTCTGCAAAGTGATTGCCGGCTCATTGACTGAGTAGGAGAGGAGGGGGAAAAGGGAGTGTGGAAAGGAAACAAGTACAGTTAGAGAAGAAATGAGAAGGAAAAGAAGAGGATGGAAAGAAAAGGGGACTGAGCACCAGAAAAGTAGAATGAAGGCATGGTGAGGGAGAAAAAGGGAAGGAAATAATGAAAAAGGAGAGTGCCTCAGTGGGAAGCCTCCCCCTGCTGGCTCCTCTGGCTGGAAGCTGCTGCCGATGGCTTCAAAAGAGCGCCAGGCAGTCTAGGCCTCCGCTTCTAGCAATTAGAGATCACTCCAGCGGATGCCTCCTGGCCAGCCTGCAAATCCCTCAAAAATACCCTCTGATTACTACTGTAGGACACAGGCTGTTTACCAAATGGATCTAGCACTGCTGAGAGTGAGGTTTGATAATGCCTTCTTTTGTTCAGGCAAGAGAGGGAGCAGGGTCATTTGAGTTTTAAAGATGGCGCGACTTCAGAGATGAATTTCCGGCAAGAGAAATGAGAAAAGTTAACTGTAGCGTTGTCTGTCGCTACCGGTGGGTTCGTCTGGCACACAGACCCAGAGGCACACTTTTCCACACATAATGTTTATTGTTACACTTGGCCACACACACACACACACACACACACACACACACTCACTACTACATGTACAGACGAGTCTGTCACCACCGTTGCTTGGCTGGCTTCTTTGATAGTTGAGCCGTCTGTCCTCCGATCACCATTCAGCTAAGTTCATGTGTGGGTGTGTCAGGCCGCGAGGTCCAGCACGCTACTGCATAAATAGGGGACAGTATAATTAGTCAATGTGTTTCACCTGTGACAATAAGCTCCCCCTGGCACTGCTCACCTGAGCCTCTCCTTCTCTGCAGCTGACTGCTTAACCATAACCATGCCCACCTCCCCATTAACCAATTCTTTACTTTCTCATCCAAATAGCTCTGCATGCAAATGGTCTGTGCTGTTTTTACAAGAGAATAAAACCATGTGAACTCAAATACAGTATCTGTGTTCCCCAGTACTTTTACAAGGGCCAGGTCCTCTGTGATGGTTACTATCCTCCACTGCCAATCCCTTTTTAAACAACTGAATCTCTGTTGGTTCCACAGGAGTTGTAGTGTTTACAGATCGCAGCTCCTCTGTGTTCTGTGACTACTGTATAGCAGCACTGATGCAGAGTAAAACAATCAGCCGCTGTGCCTGACTTAACTGATTGACACAGCATTCGCATCAAGTGGAATCAGATAATCCTGCACTTTTCCTTGCATAGCTTCAGTCTTCCAACATGAGCTGACATATTCCTCATTGTATTCTCTCACCTTGACAGACCTGATATTAGCGATTAGTGTGAATGTCATTTAAATGGCAGAGCTAATCATACGCTCTGGGTCTACCTCCACCTGAGGGCCCAACGCCTTGGCCTAATCACAGTGACAAAGGAAATGATGTGTTTAGCCACTCTTAATAACTGCTCCAGCTCATCAGCTCCTAGGCAAGCTGGTTTCGTGGCCAACCTGTGCCTCACTAGGGAGGCATAGCATGAAGCAGGGAGCCTGGCCTCTGGCCCCGCTTCTTCCTCTTCACGGTGTTTGTTGTGATCCACGGCCTGACATCAGTGGCCCAACAGACTCGCCTCGAAATCAACACCAGCATTACAGTAGTGGCTGTGTACATTCCTGCAATGAGCCCAATGAGATGTACTCGACAGGTAGGTGATTAAAAGGTAGTAAATCCTCCTCTGTTTTCTAATGCCCATTGCTGACATTTACCCCTCTATCAATGTTGCTGTAGTAGTGTGTTTTTTTGGGGGGGATCTAGTATGCCTCATAGACAGGTTTTGAATTAGAGTCTGCTGTGCTGGCCCTGCATGACCATTGCAAGGGGAAGGAGGATAAAGGCAGGAGATTGTGGAAGAAAGCCTGGGGTTTTAATCTCTTCCCCATGTTTATCTCACCACCAGGAGACAAACCGTGTGCCATTAAAAACATCAGCTACTCCCACTGGTTGGCTGCATGGCCGCGACTCTGAAGACGTTTGAAGGACAAAATGAAAGGGAGCAAAAAAAAAGTGCGGAAAGGCACATTTGTGTATGATAGGCAGCGTCTGATTTCATGCATGTGTATGCATTGGAAAGCCATATTGATTAGAATTTTCCTTGGATATGGAGTATATGTGAATAGAAACACAGTTTGTTGTGCACACAGCAAGTCCACACTGCATATTTGCGGTATATATTCTCTCTTGAAAGCAGAAAAGAACTTATTTGAACAAAAATAAGCAAACATCTTTGGTCTCAGCTGCCATGGGGAATCAGTCTCTTCAGGAAATGAAAATGCCAGCATGGAATTGTCATCATATTGAGAGTTAGCCAACCTCTGACCTTGTAATACCCCCACAGCTTCTCTATTTGTGACCTGCTGGATGCTCTTAGAAAGTGAAACCATCGGGGAGGATCTACTGCTCACATCATCATTCTCAGAACACCTAATAGTGGATTTACCAAGGTTAAACCTCCTGTGAGATTGCAGCCACCGTGACCTGGAATACTGAGTTTACATCCACTCACACACAAATACACATGCACAGACACAAAATGTAAGACATGCACACACATTGCTTGTGTGAGACGCACATAGGCACACAAGACAAGCTCACCTTAATCTGGATAATACGTAGCTATTACAAAGTGTCAAAGTCCAGACATTTCTAAAGGTACAACAAGATGTTCATAAAACTACAGGAATATTGTTTTTACATCTGATGTGCATGAGACTGTTACAGAGACAGACAGGGGAAGTGGAAGCTTCCCTCTGCATTGTCCCCTGTATTTACAGCCTGATTGGTGCCTACCCAGGCGTCTTAAAGCTGAGCGTAGCACATAAGGGAATTAGCTAAGTGTCTGCAGTGTTAGTAAAATATGTCGCTTCTTGTCTTTATAAGATTTTTAAAAAATGCTGATGATCACATGGGCATGTTTTTGATAGCCTTCACGCCCACAGATGCACTGAAAAAAGCCAGAAACACCTGTACTCCCCACAGTTGTCCTCTTTTGAAAAGTAAATCATTTTGAGAGATTTAATAAAAATAATTTCTACTGATTTTATAGATATTTAAAGGTGTTTCTGATGCAATTTTAATTGGAAATTACTTATGAGATTAAATAATAAGAGAAATGTGGTTCCTTTTGTTTAGGTGAAAATTAAATGTATTATTTTTAGTCCATGGGAAATTCAATAACTGCAGTAAAGGTTATCTTACGGTTTATGGATACGTTTACATCTACATTTTTTAACAGCTTTATAACATGAAACAATGTTTGCCAACTGTTCCTGATGCTGATATACAGAAATCTGATTGTCATAATATTTCTTAGTACTGTGTAACAATGGATAGTCTTATATATATACTTTACAGGCATAGGATATTACATGTAGCTTAGATTACATAGATGGCATTTAAAACCATTCACAAAACACAATTATTTCTCTTGCTCCTATTTATGAAATCACAGTTGGGGCTGTTTTGTTGAACAGTATGTCTTTAAATTTTAGTATGATAGCGTCATACTCCTCCTACATTATTTTTTCCCGGGTAAGAGCTTCAATATAACTTCAGTATAAGCTATCAAGTTCCAATAAAAGAGGACAACATAAAACTTCCTATCAAGTCTCAGCACAACTGCTTTGAAGTTAGTGTTTTTACTGTCCCTCTTAAGTGTTATGTTGGTCAGAATACTCCAACCCACACTGCTGAAAATCACAATCAGCCGCTGAGCCACAGCAATCACTTCTCAAAGAAAGATTGCAAGCTGAATTAGATTACATCACCTCCAGTCCAGGCATCTAATCTTAGATTAAAAGGAAAAAGAACAATCTCTGGTTTCTTTCTTACATTTTTTTTTGGTTCTTATTCTTTGTGCTTTAAGGGTCAAAGTGAGTGTCTTATGTCATTGTAAGTGTTTAACCAACATGCCAGTCATCCCCCATTTCAAAGCAACCCTCCCGCCTCCACTCTATACTGGCATGCTGCCGTGACATTTGATGTTTATTTGACCAACTTTTACCATGTTGCCGCTACTGTATCTGCAGCTGATTGGCCTCCCACAGCTCTGCTGGTTTACCACTTAAACAGTTGTAGGAGGCTCTTTTAAAGTGGAAGGGCTTTTTATACAGAAGCAGCCAAAACAATCATAGCACTGCAGGGTACATCCTAGCAATGACTGGTATGTTTCCAGACAAGATAGACTTGCTTTTGTGTTTTTTTTAAAAAGTGTGTAGCCATAAAAAGCAGCAAAAGAGCAATTCTGTCTGCCGTCATGAACAATGAAGCATCGGTAATAACCAACGACTCAGAAGGGGCACATGGTGTCTGACCCCATATTCACCAGCAGCCTTCAGGCTGCTTCATGTATTTGTAAGAACGAGGAACTTGACATGTCTGAAACTGACACACAAACACACTTAAACCATTATATGATGATTTCTTCCGACAGACAATAAAGATGCATTTGAATATGGCAAGCTCCTTTACATCACAAGCGACAAGAGATGTTTGTGCTCCCCCATCACACAGCTGCTGTGATTACCTGTGATGGTCATTTCTGAGTATTTTTGTGTGTGTGTGTGTGTGTGTGTGAGTGAGTATGCCTCCTCACTGTAATAAGGGTTGCCTAGCCAAGCGTAAGTGTCAGGGTGGAGATGCCTGGCTCATTAGGTACCATGGCAGGATAATGTATGAACAGAGCTTGTGAAGTGAGCAAGAGAGAAAGAGGGAAGCAGCCATTGTTCTTTCTCTTCTCTCTTTCCTGTCTCTTCCCACTGCCTCCTCCTCCTCTATTTTCCTCGCTGCCAGTTTCTCCTTTGTGTGTGTGCGCCTGGGGATATTTAGGCTCCCTGGTCACATTATGCCCTGTTTTTTGATGCAGAGCTGCCACTCCACGGGTTTATACCATTTATTAATAAATGAATTTATTTATTGGTTTATTAAATTTAATTCATTACGTCTTGCATGATGCTTGTTTTGCGGCTCTGTTGCTCGATTGACAGGTTGCCAGTCATGGTAAGATTCCATATCCCATCGGCGTCATGCAGCAGCACGTTGCTAATTGAGTTGAATGCGTAGCTCGTCTCTCCTCAGTGAATCCATCTGTCGCCGTCTTGTCATCAGTTTGTTCGCACTTGACAGGTTCCAAGTCGGTCTTTGTGTGTTTAACTGTGCGCTTCTGTGTAGGTGTGCTGTGAGTTTTTATTTATGCAAGGATGTGTGTGTGTGTGTGTGTGTGTGTGTGTGTGTGTGTGTGTGTGTGTGTGTGTGAGAATGTGTGTAGTACAATGCCATATAAAATGGGTGGCTGCCTAGGGGCCCATTCACTGTATTATGTGCCTTGCCCCACTGTAGAGTCCCACAGAGAACAAGCCCTCAGCCAGCCACCCTCTTTATGTGACATTGTCCAGTAGACACATATTTATACTCAAACAAACAGGCAAACACCACATCTCAGTGGATACGCACGGGTGCAATGCATTATGATCTGCAATAAATCTGAATTTGTGAAATTATAGGGGTCAGGGATGACATCTGACATCATTAGGCTTATTTTTTTGTCGAATGCAGCTTTGCCCAGCAAAAACCTCACAGCTGTAAGAGACCCTTGACATGGCAGCCCATCAATAGTTCATGAGGTTACAAAGGAATGCATGTGGGAGGATGATATGATTAATAAGCCTTGTGCCCAGTTGCCTTTGTTTGGGTTTTGCCTCCATGGAATTGGCAGTGTAATTGGAGAGAGATAGAGAGAAAGGCTTAGTATTTGTTTGTTTGAATGTGTTTGTGTGTGTTCATTCATGTAGGAACATGGTCGTGTTAATGTGCACTTTTGGTCCTGATATATATTGGGCTCATGCTTAGAGAGACTGAACTTAAAAGACAGTCTGTCTCTGTGATGTGTTCTCTCCATCAGTAGATGGATGACGTCTACAGTGTATTTTACCACTGCACCTTCATCACTGTCTTTCATCGCTGCTGCCAGCCCCTCTCTGCTCCCCGCTCTGTTCTCTGAAAGTTGTGTGTGCGAGAGAGATAGAAAGAGAGACATAAAGAGAACGCAAACGTGTGTGAGGAGGAGAAGGTGTGCGTTGCTGTGTACGTTGATGGCACTTCACACAGCAGCGTGTGTCCTGGCTTTGATACAGTACAAGCATGCTGTAAGACTAGGGCGAATAAAGATGGTGCGCTGTTTGAGAGAGGAGGTTCACTGCGCTCCTCTGTCAGCAAGCTTTGGGAGGGGATTATGTCTAGAGGAGAGCCTTGAATATTTTGTAGGCCCCTGAGTGTTTCTCGATACCTCCAGAGGCAGCTTTTCTGTCTGCCTGTGTGTTAGCAAATGTGTCTCTCTGTGTTTGTGCACTTGGAGCACGTGGGAACCAACTCCTTACGCACTACAAATGAGCAGCTGCCTTATCATCAATCCCGCCTTTCACGCTTATGTGAACTTTATTATAACAGATACTTGCCTACACTGAGGGTTGCACACGTGCATGCATGTGCATATACAAACACACATACAACCACATGTGTGCACCCCCCTCTTTCCAAACTGCCACAGTTGAAGAGCAGTTGCATCAAAGGCAGCTGTCTCTCATCTCACTTTATCTCCGTTATCTTTTCCTCGCTTTCCCTTCGTCGCCTCTGTCACTTCATACATTTTTTTTTTCTTTTGCTCATTCCCTTGTGCTTCTCTCTCTTTGTTTCCTACCCAATCTCTTTTTCACCTTTGTCTTTCATTGCTCTGCCTACCTGCCAGGGAGATTCTGCTCCAAAGAGAGGTGATTTTTTTTATTTTTTATTTTCATCTCCAATTTCTGGAGAGTTCACTTTTTTGAAATGCCGCCTTAAAGGATACATATCACAGGTTCTTCTCTGTCCGCCAACCTGCAAAACCTTGTCCCACCCCCACCCCCACCCAATCCATCAGACAGCAGCAGCCAGCCTCACTGACTCCTGCCTCATTTCTCATAAATTAGGCTTACCTCTCACACACTTTCTCTTTTGTTTCTTGCTCTTACTCATTCCATTCTCCCCATGCCCTCTCCCGCCTTCCATCTCTCTCTGGTCCTCACATTTCATTTTTCTTCCTACAAATGCCACACAGCAGTCCCTTAAGAAATGTCATTTCTGTCTTCTCCTTTTGTTCTGTAATTTCTCCATGTCCCTCCTTTTCTCTTGGGAATGCATTCATTGTTGGCTGTTCCTCTGTCCCCAGTTCTCTGATCTCTCTGTCTCAGTCTCCCTCTCTGTGTCTGTCTCTCTGTCTTTGTCTCTGACACTCACCTGTTCCATTTCTCTCCTCCCTCGTTTTCTCTCTGTTACTCACAGTTAATTCATTGCAGTTGGGAAATGCCATGTTGACATGAATATTGATGGTGATGTATTTTTGCCAAATCATAGTATTAATAACAACACAAAAGAAGACAAATCAGTAAAGTATAGTAGTTATTATAGCAACATTAATTATATGTGTGGATGCCTGCCTGTTTGTGGCATACTGTTTGTGTCTTTGTGTGTCCTTTAAAGGAATCAAGCTGTAAATTTCCTTGCTTGTATGCGTAAACTTTGGTATTGTCAGTCAGCCATTTGCCTCTCAGCATCTTTTTTTCCCCATCCTTCAGTTGATTTATTTCCATGGAAATTGAAGCATTGTTGAGGTAGAATTCATCTATCAAATTGAATTTGTTTATTTTGTCAGGAAGCTTTGATTGACTGAAAGCAAGCGATTTATTGACTAATCATTTCAGCTGCACTTGTGTTACATAAATGGTTTAACATGAGTAAATAGTTTCATGGGATTGCCAACCCCTGGAAACTAGTTCTGTATTGTCTGAAAACTATTCACACCAGCCCAATCAGTAATGTAAGGTTCTTTTTTGTCATGGAGTTTAATACCACTGGTCAAGATTGCAAATTAGCATCTACGCTTATTTTGCATAACCAGCAAGCACAGAAAAGAGGTCATTTTAACCCACAACAATTGTCAGTTATCTTTCCCCTCTGGTATTTGTGAGATAATCCTTGTCAAAGAGAGACGCTCAGATCTAGCGTGGATGCTTTAGAGAAAATTGGTAAGATGAATCACAGAAATTCAATGCTTCAAATTTGATTCTGATTCTTCTGTGCAGGGTAAACCATCACACGCTGCACACATGCTCCCAAGTGGTTGGAGAACCAATTTGTTAGGCTTCTGACAACAGACGAGCTGGCTGTATGAGAACACACAGGTCTTACCCCTGATGTTAAAATACATTTGTCAGATTTGTGTGGACCAAATTTATTGATGTTCAGTTGACCAGTCTTGTTTTTTTTGGAGGGGGGATGTTGGGGCACCAAAATCCACAGTTTCATCATGGTGTTTCTGTTTTGGTAAATCTTGTAACCAACTGAGAGAAGAAACTTGATCACAGGTTAAGTGCTCAGGTTAAAAATCCAATTTAATATATCTAGTATCTGATGTAGATCCAAAATATAATGTTTGTGGTCAGTTGAAAATGGCCTAATTCTTCTCTGCTTTCTCTGTTGGTGGACTTTCTTTGAATCTTTAACATGGCTCTATAGAACACTTTATGCAGCACTGTAATATTTTGCCTTCTCTTTCTGTTTCTGAGCCTGTTTTTGTCGAACCAGAAGTGACTCTTCCCTGGTGGATCTCAGTGAAAAGATTCCACTTGAGAACAGTTCTCTGGCGTGCAGGCACTTGTGTTCCATCAAAATGCTAATAATATCATCTGCAATATCCAGGGCAATATTATTGTAGTGCTAATTGGTGAAAAAAATTGTTGATGGGAGCACCTGCCCTCCCCACTACTCAATTATTTTTAATTACAATGGCTGAAATAAAAGGGAACAAATTGTGTAATGATCAATGTTTCTTCAGTGAGGTGACAGTTTTGCTTTAGCACAGCCATGTGTGGCTCATTTAGATGGCAGGAGATACTTGTGTTTGAGTCGAGCAGCACTAAGTGAATGTGGGCCCACAGGAGAGGAACTTCTCTCCCCTTGGTGTTATGCAGCATGTTTTATTCATCACATCACATGTCTGTAGAAGTGGTCTTTGGGCAGTTCACATGTGCTGATATGTCCTATGTTGCCCCACACCTCCTTGTGGTTTCACACTTGAGAAAGTTGCTTCGTCATACATGTGTGTGAAGGAGAGAGGGAGAGATAGTGGGGAAAAAATTAAAATTGAGAAGTATGTATGAATAGAGTAGAACAAAAAATAATAATTGCAGAAGATGCATTGAACCAAGTGGGAGGTAAAATCCCTTATTTCGAAACAATCCCTGTCTTCCAAATTGTCAAATTAACTTTTTCTGCAGCAGTGGCTAGTGAGAGGGGGTAATTAGTAGCTTCTTTCTGGGAGTTCTTTCGTAGTGTGTCAGTTTTTCTGGCTGCCTTCAAAGTGATAATGCTCGCTGGCTGTTGCCCCCAGGGACTGCTCCATCTTATTAACTTGTCTTTGGAGTAGGGGCTGCATCCCTGCTTTACTGCCTGCAGGGATGGAGAAGGACCACAAAGTCTTGAGCTGTCTCCTTCTGCCCCAAACATTCACTGCTCACTGTATTTCTTTGTATTCACATATGGATGGGGGTGTTTGAACTCACATATCAACTGACACAAGAATGGAATAGTTAAGCAGTCAAGAGATGGTGATTAAATATAATCACTTAGTCTTTGTGGTGGATCATATCTGCAGTCAGAGGCTGTGTTTGACTACACAAAGTTCTTAATGTTGCATTAAAGAGGGTAGATCCAGTTAAGGAAAGACAGGTTGCGAATAAGGATGCTCAGATCCAACTTTTTCTCTCCCGATACTGAATCCAATACCTCAACTCAGGGTATCCGCCCAGAACGTGTACAGATCAGATACCAGCACCCTTTCTCCCACATTTAAAATCTGTATACCTCATTGCATGGAATAATTTTTATGTAAGGTAACATAAGGCCAGGGATTGCTGTGGTACTAAAAACAGCATTTAATGTGAATTAGTCACGTTGTGGTCAAAACCCGATCTGCTGTATAAGGTCAGTATTAGGGCAGATACTGATCCCTACTTGTGAGCGCAGTATAACAAGCATCGGACCAACATAACAGAATATATTCAGAGTTCATCCATAGCTGTCTTCACACAGAATGGCTGTCATTGAGATTTTATAGACAATTTAAGTAGAAACATGGGCATAAAGCAGGTAGGCCTGCAGACAAACTAATAAGAGCCAGGAAGAAAAGATTGTAAGGATGGAAGAACATGCACAGGCATGGATCCTTGCAAAAAACAATGCAAACCAAGAATTTTGACAAGAGTAGGGCAGACAGATGTATCCATTGCTGCAGTCAGTGTAGAATTGTCCTTGGTGCCTCTGGAGCTTGTTACCAGTGGATATTACGTGTTGCTAGCTCGATCCCTCACTTTCTGCACTAAGAGGATGCTTTCACGCTGCACTTTTGCTTTCTGTAAGATGTTGTCACGGCCGTGGTGTTGTATGTACAGGGAATAGGATTGGCACAGACAAACAACATGACATGTGAAAAGAGAACTATCCATGACACCTGAACAAAAGCGTGTGTTAGAGACCTCCAAAACTCAGATGTGTGTGGACAAACATGATTGCTGTGTGTGTGTGTGTGTGTGTGTGTGTGTGTGTGTGTGTGTGTGTGTGTGTGTTCACACTCAGCAGCATATAGCCCGAAATGCCAAATTGGCTATTTACTTTCCTTATTTTCACCAGACCGTGTTAGTTTTTGTATGTGGCAGTTTTTTCCTTGTTTTTTATGTGAGCATCTTTCATAGTGCCACTTGTAATAAAACACAAAATCAACTGATACTCAGGTTAAAGCAGCATTCTCATGAGCAGGAGGAAGACGAATGGCAGGTGTCTGCAGCGCAGCCTGTTAATTCTCACACATAAATTCTGACTGAAATGACACACTATATGGAAAGAGAACTGTTGCAGAACATTGAATTTAAAGTAACGAAATGTAAAAGCAATCCTCTTCACTGCTGTTTACTTAATGTTGAGTTGAGTTTGTATTTGCTGAGAAAATCAATCTTAAAAAGATTTACCAAATGTAGACAAATTAGCCAACATAAATTAGCCAGAGCATATTCATTATCTCTCAGTGGAATACAGTACAATGTACACTGCAGTGTCTTTATCATTTAGGCCCTAGCTTTGCTATCATAAATGTAATCATGTATTTTATCTTGAAGTCTCTGATGGTGATAAACACTGCCCCTCAACTATTTCATAGTCTATTCCAATATACACACACCTAAGTATTAAGAAATTATGGTGTATCTTAGTGAATTTGAACAAATATATTCCATTCATTCTAGTTAGCTTAACCTCAGTTAATTTTCTCTGAGCTAATTTTTCAAACCACCTCTCATCTTGCTTGTGTTCAGCTTCTGTGTTATTGTCCTGTCTTTCATGCATCAATAGATGGATTATTATACATCCCTATTTGTAATTGGAGGGCAGGTTAGACAAGGGGATAATTAAAATAGTGTGTGTTGCTACTCCATCTATTTTCTGTTACTGTCTTGACGTGTGTGGCTCGGTGTGTTTCTATGCCCTCCTTTGTCCTCCAAGTTAATGTTGTTGATGTGGCACTTACTGAGGACACACAGACTTGCTGACAAATACACACACCAACACTCCCACATACACAGTTATGGAAGAACTTACTTATCGGAGTGGATACAGCAGTGTTATACACTTATTATACGGTAAATTACATTATTTGGGTTTAGATTTATTTGGGATGGTTAACATGACTGGAGTGAAGGAGCTATTTTGATAATTGCTTAATTGTTTATCTCCTCCCCACCCCCCGGTTTTATATGATTGAAAATGGAATAGTCTGTGGTTTTGGACTGCTGTTTGGACAAAACAATCCATTTTACAACATCGCTTATAGCTATAAGAACTTGTGACATTTTTTACTATTTTTTGACAAGTCTTAAATTTATCAATTAATCAAAAATTAAACATAAACATTAGTTGCAGCCCAAAAGCAAGAGACTTGCATTATTGTGGGTTTGGTTGTAACTGTCTTAGACTCCATGTGTAACCTCTAATGAAAGCTAGAGTTAACCACAAAAGGATTATTCTTTCCTCGGGAAAGCTCACAGTAGCAATAGAGATAATGTTAGAGCTCAGACAAAGGACAATATTGCATGGGCTGACAGGTTGGGTTCCCAGCTGGCAAAGGCTGACCATACAAGGATAGTAGTATTGCCTCCAGCAACAGGAAAATTGGAATGACTGTGGCAAAGTCATGGATACAACAACCAAGGCGTGAGCAGGGAGCCATGTGTTTGACTTCCGTGGGTCTGGAGGCCAGTCCTCATTATAGTGGCTGGTAAAATATTACAGTTCAGCTGACACTGCCTAAGTGAATTGTCCAGAGCAGTTTTGACAGCTAGTGGAAGGCAGGTCTAGATTATGATGGATGATAACAACAGGGGTGGTGCAGAAGGAGCATTGATGTGTTTTGTTGCTCATGCAAGAATTAATGCGTACACCTAATGTGGGACAGTTTCGGCAATGGTGTGCAAACACACACAAAATTTTGTTCAAAATGATGTTGAAATTTTTCATACCTACAGAATTCATTTAAGATCCTGTCTTCACTAGCCTCACAGCCCCAACAGTTCTCTGAAAGGACTTCTCTCTGGGGTTTTTTTCACAAGTGAAAAGAAAAAAATATTCTTTATTGTGGTTTGCCGTTCCATCTGCTTTTTTGATATTATTCTTGTGTTATACATGCTTGTTGGTTGGGGAGAGTTATCCAAACCCAAACAATTAGATTTCATTGCTTTCTTGTTTTCCTATCAATACAGTTTTATTTCATTACATGAATAGTTCCTCTGGCAAGTGAGAAATGAATCAGTTTATTGATGAAGAGTTGATTTCAGTCTTTCAAAGCTTCAGTCTCCTTTTTTCCAATATAAAAAAGGCAGTGTAACATTATCAAAGGCAATATCAAAGCACCAAAAGAAAATGTTGCTTGTTTTTCTTGGTGAAAACTGAACAGCTGCACAAGACTGCTGACTACCACATGCCGTCTTATTTTTTCAGGTCAGAATTAAGTGAACTCATTGAACAAGTTGCATGCACTGTGTACACATGTACAGTGTGAAAGCCCAAAGTACTCATTGAAGTACAACATACTCTATCAAAAGCACACACACATCTTTATCTTCACAGCATTTTCTACAATATATATATAAAATATGGTGTGTGTGTGTGTGTGTGTGTGTGTGTGTGTGTGTGTGTGTGTGTTTACATGAGTGTATGTAAAGAGAGAATGAGCCTTTTATGATGGCTACATCTACCATTTTAGTGTGAGTGTGGGTAATGGACACCAGCACTAGAGTTGTAAAGGACTGAATCGGAATCCTCTCCACTCGATACCTCTCAAGGTTTTACTTGTAATATTCTGTATGCTAAAACACAGGATATGGCAAAATATCTGCATTAGTGAATGGATGGCAGGACAAGCCACCTCTTATAGCAAAGCTCTTTCTCTTTTTGTCCTCCTATTTACCTGTGTTTATCATTTTCATCTATGGGCCTGAAGATCCCTGTTCACAATAAGGGAGGATCATAATATTAGAAGACTTGAACAACTAGGCCCAAATGACGTGGGATTTTCTTTCTCCTGCCCTTCTTTGGAGCAGATGGGACAAGGAGAACACTTCATCCCCAGGTTCATTGGTCCTTTGGCTTCTTCTGGCGTGGCCAATCCATCTCCCAGTAGTCACTCTAGCTTCTGGGTTCTTGCCCATTCTCCTTCCCCCTTGTCCTCCCTCCAAACATACTCATTCACTCATTCCCTCCCTCTCTCTCTCATCCACTCTCCTCTTCCCAATTTGGCCACCAGGGAGGTGTGTGGCACTGAAGCAAGCATTATTGATAGAGCATCTGTTTAGACATGGTGCAGGATCTGTGGCATGTGGGCGAGCAGCTGGGGGTTCGAGCAGGGGAGACATTATGTCATATTACATATCTTGATATGTCTCGTTCACTTGTATGCATGCCCATTTCACAGGCACACACTCCCACAGACACTCAGAAACACAAACACATGCCACCACCATCCCCACCAAGATTATTGTAGTTTCCATCTTACTTGAAAATGTGAAAACCCAGGCTGGTTCTTTACAAGGATGGTTTAAATAATTTATGGACTGTGTGCTAGAAGTTGTCTAATGTCACTACTGTGTAGCAGCAGTTACAAAAGTCAGTTTTAGAGGCCATTTCAGACCTGGGAGCCAGAGGCGAATATTCTGGCATCATGGCTTTATTGGGGCAGCCAGACAGACAGAGTAGCCCTATCCAGTTAATCGCCACACATCTCTTCTAGATGGCCAAACTTGTCAAAGCTCACGCAGCACACTGCCAATAGATTTTCATCCTTGGCAGCTGATAAAACAGAGGATTTTATGTTTTTTTTACACTACACAAAGCGTGTATGTTTATGATGTCACATTGAGGATCTTTGTGTCAATGAAGTTGCAATATTTTCATCAGTTGTGCACCTTCTTTTGTCTTGCATCAGTAAGAGAGATATTCTGGTGTTTCTACTTGCTTGATTGCACCTAGTTTTAGATTCCATACCTAGAACTGGTTCCATGTTAACAAACCATTGAAAACTTTGCTGAAATGGTAGAAATTTGTTTTGCAATTGACTATACAAGTTGTCACAGACTGCCAAAGACTAAAACAAAAAGACGCAATAGGAAGCTAAACTTTCCAAGAGGCTTTGTAACTTGAACTAACCAAGCACACTGTTGAATGAAACGTAATAAAATCTAAATACCCGTACAAACCTGATTCAAAGATTGACCAAAGATTCTTGGGATTTTAATTAAGCTGACAAACCCTGCTTTAAAATGGGACCAGGCATCTATATGCTTTCAGGCTTTGTTTAGTATAACATGCCTGATTCAGCTACATGCACCTTAGATATATATGGCACTTAGAGATGTTAGAAACCTCAGTTTCTGGCAATATTTCTGACTATCCAATGGCCTTTACCTTTTAATAATATTTGTTTTTCTTCCAATATCAGCTTCACCCATTCTCAGCAACCACCTACTGGTTTATTTGGCCACTTACCTATGATGAGGGGATTGGTATCACATGAAAATGTGACATAGATGCATACCCTCTATAGATCTTTTTCACAGCAAACATTTTGACATGCAAGTGTAATTAAAGAGGTACTGCACACTTAAACATGTTTTTTAAGCTGTAAACTAAATTATATGGCTGTACTGTGATGAAACACATCAGTGCTGGTGTTAATATTGACATTCTTACCAAATTTATGAAAATCTGCATTTCATGGGTTGAAAATGGCTCAACATGCCATCTACTGTTTTAAATCACCCTGAACCTAGCAAGGCCAATGCTGACATAGAGTCGACCATTTGGGGCAAATTTACGTCATGACATTTATATAAAAAAAGGAGTGTTAACGCCCTCTGATCAGATGTGGCCGGCCCACCTCCCCCTGCCTTTGAGTGAGAGTCTGCGAAACAGAAATATAAGTAGATCGAGACGCATCATTCACTGGCGTTTACGCTAGTTTTTGCTGACGGGCGTGCATTTACACTTTAATAACATAAATAATGGCTGCGTTCCAATTAGATGTTCCAGTTCCAGGATCCTGGTATTGTGCATGCTGGCACACTTACACGGTTTACTGAGCTGTCATTAATGTTATTTGCTACACCTGTGCTCTTCTTGTTATGACGAGTCAAAATGTCTACTGTGGAAGAGCACTCATTGTCCACCTGCCCATAGACCAGACCATGATTGATTGACATCTCACTAACTGTCCTGGTAGTTTTATTGCATCTGTTACTGCAACATACATTTTTAGGTTTCTTATTAGTACAAGTGATTTGTGACCTCACGTAATTCCCAGCATAGCTCCACATATCTTCAGCCTTATCAGAGGTCTAATCAGCCAGAATAACTGAAAACACCTGTGTGAGTGTGTGCAGGACCTTTTAAAGTCCCTACACATTCCTGCTACACCCACGCAGGTGTTTTCAATTATTTTGGCTAATTAGACCTCTTCTCAGTGTGGGCATACATATACACTGTGATTGGCTGGCATCTCACTGACTGAGGTGAGACAACTAATAATTTTATTATTTAAGTGTTAACTTGGCATAGCTCAGCATTTGCTGCAGTGATAAATACAAGTTAAATGAGTAATTTCCTTCCAGCTTGTCCAGAGCCAAACTGATGCTGGGTTTTTGGGCCCATGCTGCTATCAATAATTGAGATTAAAACAAATTCTAATAACAATTTATTGAGAACAACAATTGAGACAAAGATGTGTTAAATTAACCATTTTTCCCATATGAGACATATGTACTCAGATACGAATATACTGTATCTGTAACCAACCAGTATCTTCTGATAATATTGTATATTTTTTAAAGAATACATATTGCATAGCAGCCACTTACCCCAAGTTAGGAATATCACAAGAATTCGCTTATTTTTTTTTTTTTTTTTTTTTTACCACATTGAAGGGCCATTTGGTGCATCCTGTTTTTCAAGGGAACAACTTCATGGCTTAAGTATGTAAATTGTTCAGTGCACACCTGATCTCTGCCACTCTAAGCAGAGATCAGGTGTGCACAATCATTTCATCAAATTGAAAAGCTGTCATTTTAAGCAAACAGACTTCACTGAAAAGGTGCAGGTGCAAGTCCAGATGAAGAGTCTAGTAATTTTACCTCTTTCCCTGCTGCTTGCTTTTTTTATGCATATTTAGTTTTTTTTCTTTAAAGCTAGAGTGCGGGACTTTTACATATAAATGAACGTCCGTTACATTCAAGCCCTTGCCAAACGAGTTCACACAATGCTGATTAAGCCTATCAACGCCAGATTAATTTATCTGTATTTCACAGTATACAGAATTTTTAAATCTGGTGTCTGTGAACCAGACACCAGAATGTTTATTATTGAGAACTGTTTATTGTTTGTTTTGTTTATTATGATTGTACAGTTTGTGTTAATATGCTTTGGCAACGTTGTATTGTATGAACTCAATGAACGCCAATAAAGCCACCTGAATTGAAATTGAACGAAGAGGACGCAGCAGAAGTGTCCAAGAAAAGTGTCTGATGCTCCAGATAAAAAAGAAACTCGGCGTTCAGAAGAAAGATTTCTGTCAAAAAAAGAAAGTGACCGACGGTGAGGACAAACACGGATAACCATTGGCTTAGCTTTAGCCTTTCCTTGAGAGAGAAGGGACTGATGGCAGACACAGATGTCACGCTACTGCTCTTGGACAGGTTGGTAAAATATTTGGAGTAGGCTATGTAGCTATTACATTTACTCTACCTAATAATGGATTATTGTCTTGGAAATTTCTCTTTATTTTTGTAACTATTTCTGAACATGAGCCTGGGGCATACATCATAAGCACGCATCAACAGTGTTTATGTAATTACTCTCACTGCCAGAAAGGGGGGGACAAAAGTTCTGCACTCCAGCTGTCTGCAAGTGTTTTGTGCATAATGTATATGGGTGCATGGAGGTAAATGTAAAAACTTGTCTAATAGTCACTGTCAGTGATATCCAGTGATTTGCGCTTAGTCTTTCTTTGTGTTGTGTCACAAAATTTTAGAAAGAAGCCTCCCTGTTGTTGATCTGCTCCCTTTGCTGGCTTTTACTATGAAGCAGCTGCTGCTATATTGAATTTCTTCAACAGTATCTTAACATCGAGAAAGAACAGCTAAACCAAGTCACTCGAAATTAATTAGTGAGTCTGGTCAATATTTCTGTTAAATAGAAAATCTCAGAGCCACAACTGGCATGACCATGTTGTTGGACTAATTGAAAGCTACAATGCTACTGTGACAATCATTAGCCTATAGTGCAAGTAGTTTTGTTTTGTATTCCTTTTTTTCCCTTTCTTTTTTCACTGGCCTTCATTTGTTTGTACAGACTCCACCCCGGGCTGTCATAAGAGACCCAATATTATTAAATACCATATTATATATATTATTATTTGAGTATTATGGTAATCTTTTTATGCACTCTTGAGTATATTTGCATAACATTAGTTGATGGAATAACGCAATGATTTGCATTTTATTTGACCAACTTTTGTAAATTTGTCTAAAATGTATGCAACATTTGGATGGAATTTATCAATTGTCCAGTCAAGTCCAGTCAAGTCTGAGCAGCCCAGTTTGAATCCTGTCCTAAATTACAGACACTATTAGTGATCAGCTATGGGTTTACGGCCAGGGACAGAACTGTCTTCCATGCCATTTGTTGTGTCTGACCTTTAAGATGATGAAGCGCAGGGAGAGTGACCCCTGGCAGGATTTGTTCAAAGAGCAGCCTCTTGGTAATGGTGGGTCCAGAGCCTGGCAGCATGCTGGGGGATTGATCAGCCCCTTACTCAAAGGCCAAATACAGAAAGCCTAGCCAGAAGAGAAGGCCATGCAGGACGTGGAGCCATCCTCTGCTTTGAAGCCCTCTCCAATACCTCAGCTGTTTCACTGCATGAATAAACATGTCTAACTTCTATCTGGTAAAGCCATTCTTGTGTCCCTTCCCTCTTCTGTCCTCTTTACTCCTGGATGAGCTAAGAGTTGCGCTGCTGCAGATGGAAAGATATGAGCGGAGGTCACAAAATCCTTTCTCTCTTTTTTTGTCGCCTTTTCAATCTTCCCCTTCTCCCTCTTCTTTCTTGTTTAGCTTGCTCCCTCTCTCCCTGCTTCTTGCATGAATACTTCCTGTGCTCTAGCCTTGTTGCACAGGATTAAATCCACTCATTTAGAGCTTGCATTGCTTCCACAGATGTCAGCTTTGAGATTGAAATGAGCTACCCTTCTGCAAAGAGGCTGAGTTAAAATGAAATTTCAGAGAGGGGAAGAGAGAAACTAAACAGAAACGCAGGCCAGAGTGTGGCTTAACTTGTGTGGTTGAACAAGGGCTTAAGTGAGTGAGTGTGGAAATACTTTTGATAATCATGGACCACACATATGGTGAAAAACATTCTATGGCATTCATTGTGCTTTTGTGTTGTCATTTGGTCTGCAGTGTTTTATTTCTCTGACATTGCCGATTATACTTTTGTGGGCTGCAACATCGGCTAACGTCAACCCACAGCATTACTCTAAGAAGCCCTGGTGTGTGGGCTTCCATAAAAAACAATAGGGCAGGTGTGCATTGCTCTTAAGTATCTTTGAGCATTTTGTATTTTGTACTTTGTATTTTACATTATCAAAACGCATCTAGATACTTAAAAGAACTTGAATTAAAAACAGGCCTGACGGACCTGCTGTATGTTAAAACAATGCACACAGTGTTAGCTTCAGTCAATTATACTTGTGTTTTCTGTTAACAGCATCAAATTGGAGTGACCAAGGTACAGGCCATTCACACATAGATGTACATTATTTCCAATAAAGAACATTCACAGTTCACTTCATGTATATGGTGTTAAAATGTTTAAACTTGCAGCATGTACATTAACTTAATGTAGTAACATAACAGTGATTAAATCCAGCTAGCTGTGGGATAGTATCAGTTGTTGCTTAAATGACAGAAGCCAAGCCAAGAAGCAGCCAAGGCTGTATCGTTTTGTTTGCAGCAGCAGAGCTGAAGTGAAGAGGTTGGAGTCTGGATGGTCCAGGTCTCATAAACCTCATCTGAAGGCTGAGCAGTCATCTCCACAGCCTCCCAGAGCTTTGAGAGATGTTAGATTTGTTGCGACTTCTTAAGGTCGGCCTTTGCATCTATGCTAATATGAGATCATGACCTTTCTTTACCCTTACTCAGGTGTTCCTTTGGAAGAGCTAACATAAAAGATAAACACAAATCAATGAGATGAATAACTTCAACAGAGACATAAATAAGCAGCGGTTATGGCCGTCTGTGGAGCTTTCTCATCTATGCTAATCACTGCCCAGAGGCATTGATGAAAGGATATTCTGAAGTTATGAAGACGCAGTGCTGTTGTCAGTTTATCGTTTGATTATATACCCAATTATAGTGCAAGTAAGCAATTAAACGAAGCCTGGATTTTGTGAACAGATTCTGTCTGCAATTGAACTATGCTGCTGTACTTTGAGCACCCCACAGCTCTAATTTTGTGCCAGAGTGTGTGTAAGAAAGAGACGTTTGATGAAAGAGGGGCGTTCATGAAGCAGCGAAGCTTGCCTTGATTACAAGGGTCAGTAGTATCAGAATGACATCATCATGTATTGCTTGATGAGTCCATGATGTCATGATTTGAGCTCTCGCTTGGGTATTTGTGAGTGTGCCCATGTGGAGAATGGGAAAGGGTTTCTGTGAGAACAGTACACTTCTTCACCGTAACACCATAACAGCATCTGTAAAGTAAACACAAGTGGCAGTTCCGCCTCTAAGCATTTGGCTCACTCAATGAAAGCAATCTCTGCTAAATGGTAATGGGCCTCTGCAAAGTGGCATCATCAGTGTTCATCATTTCAGATGAACTGCTACTGTGTCACGCCTTTAAATATACCCCATGCTTAAATATTAATAACAATCTGGCCATACATACAGGCAATGAGAGGCCTAATTCACTTAAATGAATTTTACTTTGCAACCCGCTTGCACGTAATTCAGTGCTTTAAAGCCTTGTTGTTTGCAGAGGATTATTTTGATTAAATGCTTTTATTCCCTGAGTGAATTCCCCTGTAGAGGCTCTGGTGGGAGGTGTTGGCATCCACAACATCCTGCCAGGTTTTCTGTTCAGACCAAAAACTGTTCCTCATGTACAAACTTCTGAGTGATCTGATTTTCCATCTCTCTGCATTGACTTGCTGCTTATTATTCCCCTTTCTGATTCTCCACTTTCGTCAGGAATGAGAAATGCTAATTAAGTTTAATGAAAATGATATCTATATCAATAGGTCAGAAAACACAAAAGGTGCATATCTGTTTCATTCATTTCAAGTCCCACGTTGCTTCACAACTCAAAAGAAATTCATCACACTGCCTCAAAGCCTTTTGGAAAGGCTTCTGCCCCCACCTCCCACCACCTCCTCCCTGCATTGGTTGTTACTGTATGTGATAGAAATTGAGACATCTATTAAGCTTGGCCTATTGCTTGGCACAAAAGAGTCTGACATTCTTGAATGAAGAATCCTCTTGTGGTTCAAACCTTTGGATCTCATTACATCCATACTCCATTTGTACTAAAGAAATTCTATCAGTGTGAGCAATTATGTTCAGGTTGGTTTTGTACAATTTTGTAACTCATATTCTAACCACTTGTCTTGCCCGCTTGCTATCTTACCCTCAGCAATATTTACCTAACAATAATTGTATTTGTCTCTGGCCTCTTCATCTGTAGCTACTTACACTGTGTGTATTCAGCATATGAGATGTGCTGCTGTCTTAGTCCACGCAAATACAATATGTCTTCAGGCAAGTGCAGTGGCATCATGAAGAGATGGAGGGATAACAGTGGCTAAAGCAGCTCTGTCACACTCTCAGTGGTTATGTCTGTTTCCCTCACATGGCCATTGTCTCTGTTTCTCTGTATGTGTGTGGCAATGAGTGTTTGTGCTATGGATATTAGTTAACAAAATTGGATTGCTCTAGAAAAGAGAACATTAATTTTTCCATCACCTTACCATGGATAGAGGTCCCTTCATCGATTAGGTTAGGTTCACAACTTATTTTATTTTTTTAACAACACTGTCAAACTAAATTTCAGTGAGGCTACATTAAGAAATTAAACAAAGGTGAGAGAAAGATATTTCTAATTTGCTCAGAAATCAAAAATAATGTCTGACCATATATAGTCTTACCAGCATGAACTGTAGGCTACATGTCTTCATGGGTCCACCCGGTTCCAAATTTTATTCTGTGTAATCAGGTTCCGTTCTATTTCTATAATTACATGTACGTGTGTTGCTACTTTTTAGACCGCTGCTGCTCATTAATTGGTGGCACATCATGGTGCTGCCAGCGTTGGTGTCTGTATTTGGTGTTTGGGTCAAATGTATTTTGGATCTGGTCTAAGTATCCTCAGCTGTATTTCGGACAGGGTCTACTGTCTTCGAGTCTCTTTCAGATTTATGCACACTGGGTTTTGGTAGGTTTTCCATTGGTCTGTTTTGTATTGGGTCCAAAATGTTGGACCCTTGAAAATCATTAACAAAATGCATGCAAATGAAAATTACATGTACTCCATAGCCAGCTGAAGTACAGTCTATTTTACAGGTTTTAATGTAATTAGTGTTTCACTGCAGTCTAAAGTTCCATGGAAACAGCAACCTTAATGTTGTAGGGTGGATCCACTGGGTAGAGCTAACTCAATCATCATCCACACACCGAGCATTAGCAGCGAGCAGAAGATTTGTTGTGAGATATTATAAATGGAGAGAGAAAGAATGTTACACAGAGAGAGAGACCACAAGAGCAGTTTTTCCTTAACCAAATGGACTTATGGAGCTTATTGGGAACCAGCCCAAGTATTCTCATGATCTAATTGCCACAGACTGTAAAAATATTTACTGTACTTGTCCTAGTAAAGTTTCAGTGTTTGCTCTGCATTACCAACATGTGTTTCTAGAGTCTAGCCCCCCTGTCAGATTCTCAATCTCAAGGAGCAGGGTTTACTTTACATTTCTGTGCTACATGGAATGCATGAACATGTTTTCACAAGCGTAAAAACCACTAGGGCTGGGCGATATGGCTTATAAATAAAAGCTCGATATTTTGGCTATGCTGCGATATACACATTTTCTCTAAAAGAACATACTGTAAATTCTCAAATAGTGCAAACATATGATGATCTTGTGGAATATGATACATTGCTGTAGTTTAAACTACCCAACAGTATATAAAGTTAAAATTATTAAAAGTCCCTGTTCATGTAACGTTACTATGGCCTCTTCTTGTACTCAGGCTGTGAACAGCTAGTTAGTTAGCAGCTACGAATCAGGCTAAAGTCAAATAAAATAAAACCAGAGGTCTCCCAAATACGTTTCGGAGATGCGGAGCTGGAAGCCGCGGCTAGCGATCAGATGATTGACTGCGTTTGATTGCGATTTTTATTTTCTGCCACAGCGAAAAAGACCTCGTAGAAGACACCATAGTAATGTTACATAGCCTTTCAGTAACTATTATACTGTAACCTGAGCTTATCTACACACTTTATGGCTGACAAAAGTATAACGTAAATACCCCTCAGCGATGACCAGCGGAAACACTGAAAAATTGAATATGACAATATAGTCATCTGCTATATCACACATTAATTGATATTCGAATAAATGGAATATATTCGATATATAGCCCAGCCCTAAAAACCACACAGAGTTACTTTCACGGTACAATCACCATGGCAAAGTGCTAGGTCATTTTTGCAAGGACAATGAAGATGCATCTAAGTGTATTTTGTTCATTAATGTGCACTTAGCTATCTACAAAAGGGTTGGGTGAAGTGAAATATGAAACTGAATGTATTGTTATTAATCATTAACCTCTCAGTCAGTGATGCTACTCATCTAATACATGTTAAACATCTGTGCCAATCACAGTGGTGCATGATGAAAAGGGCTCACCAAATGACCAGGAATGTCTACTGTCTAAACTAGCCTCTCCAGATCAGGAAATAATTTTGTGGTCCAAGAGGTACATATTGGTGAGCAGGTAGATTTTTTCTCTACTATACTTGAACTCCATACATGTACTTGTACTCTACATTTCAGAGGGAAATATTTTACTCATTATTCCGTGCATTGTTGTACTAAAATCTTGTCTATAGAGTTTGGTTTCTCACCTTTTTGCTGCATAAAGACACGCCTTTTAAGGAGATTGCTCAGTCCTCAGGTCAATTCCTGAACTGCAGCTGTTTTACAAATGGACAGAGGGTCTTTGTTAGGTTTGACCTGCGGGATGATTTCCTTCCATCTGATGACACAGATAAGCACTGAACATGCAGCCCACCTTTGGGTAAAAGAGGTAAACGTCCCTATCACATTTCATCTGCTATAATCAGTTATTTCACTTTGCAGTTTGCCTTGTGGAAACATATTTGCAGTTTTGCCATGTCTCTTTTTATTACGATTATGTCGTTGCTGCCTATATCTCTATAATTCCACTAGTGTGCAGTTTCAAGGTAATCAAAATTATATTCTTCATATTTATTAAAAGAGAATTTTCCTTTTTCCCCTAAGACTTCTTTGACTTCTTCATCAAGGGTTCTTTTTAGCTTTTTATGGCTTACTGCTTTTATCCTGCTGTCTGGGTGTTAGTGAGTAAAGGGTTAGTCACCTTCTCCATTGATAATTGCTTCCATTCAGTTGTTGCTAGAGCAGCCTTGTGATCATATAGCAGGAGAGAAATTCACAAATATGGCTATATTGTTTGGCACTAATGAGAGTCTTTCTTGAGTTAAGAAGTGTTAATATAGTGGAAGGGTGAAGAGAGCTGCATTCATTTCACAAGTGCACACATTACACACGCTATTAAGATGCCTGTTACCACTTAGCACACTACAACGCGGCATGCATTGACAGCTCAGATTTGTGTCGACCAACATGTGATGAACATGTGTTTATTGCTGAGCATAAATAAAATCAATGACATGGGCCAAGTTACTGTCGTCATATGTAAAACGAATGCTATAAATGTGTGTGTTCATGTTTGTGTGCGTTTGTACAGGGACGGGGTGTCTCTTTAAGTAGGACAGTAGAAATTGATGGCCAACTCTGAAAGCTGACCTACATAGAGGCACAGACAAACTAGTTCCCTCAGCATGCATGCTGAGCCCAGTTGCTCTGCAGAAAATGCAGAGGAAGCAGGCATATTGTATGTTGCTTTAACCATTTAGTAAAAGCATACAGTAGATCCATCCATACAATTTTGCAAGTCTCTCATCCTGCTTTTACAGTAGGTGGGTAAATGCTAATATTGCCACTACATATTAAGAGTAGTATGTTACATTGTACCCTGGTATAGTATAATTTTATTAATTTGAGGAAAGGTTACTTTTTTTGTTGTTGCTGTCGCTGTTTTTCAGTGTTGGATGCCCTTTTTTCTCTTCAATTTGCAGAAATCAAGATAAATTCAGAAATTTAATTTATTGACCAGAATTTCAGATCAAAGATGTCCAAACATGTGGTTCTGAATTGATAAGTACAAACTCACTCAGGGACCATAAAATGATAAAGGCCAAGCATGCAGAAAACAACATCACATTGAAATCTAATCATACTGTTTCTGTGTAATTGTTCTCTGGCCTGATGCTCTATTTCATTCTGTTATTAAAAGCTCCTTTGTGACATTTCTCAGTAATCAGTAATGAGATGTCCTTTAAAATGTTGTCTCAACTAATAAGTTCCAGCATTTCAAAGCCTCAGAACTGCTGCTACACAAACTGAAACATCATGTGTAGTAATTGTGGCCCAATTTTAAGCCAGTTCTTGTACCACCTGATGCTTGCTCATACAGCCACCTACACAAAATCATTACCTTTATGTTTTCGTCAAATTGAGGGTTGACATACTGCATGCTGTGCAGACCAAGTCCAAAGAGAGATTAGCACTGGTAAAGTCCCAGGGCTATTGCATTTGCACACCTACTCAAAGTGTTTTATTGTATTTGACATTTTCTTTTTTTCTTTTTTTCCCCCCATCATTTTATTAACAGGGGCGCAGATCCCAGATGAAATATATTCTGCCCAACATACTAAACCTGTGCACTTCCCATTAGAAATTGTCCTTTTTACAACACCACCTGTCGAGTACTCTGGCTGTAACACTACATTACAGTGTTGAGACACAGATAGCTAAGGCTGACGGCCCATTTGATTAATATTAAGGCTAACAGGGCTTCAGTAGATGAGTCAGACACTTACCTAGTAAATAAAATGCATAAGGGGGTTTTCATTAACAAAATTCATTATGGCCCTAACCCATGCTTTGTATTGTTACTTACCTGGAGAATTATGTCATACATGCAAATGCTTTTTGTTGTTTTGGGTCTCTTCTTAAAATATATCTTTTCAGTGAGCCACAAAGTTTGTTTATATGTATTTATTTTGTGGATTCATTTTGCTTGTTTGTTTTTGGAACCAAACCATGATACTTGAGTCTTTCACTGGTTCTAATTTAGCTCATTTAGGATCTGTACATCTATTCTTCAATCTATGTACATGACCAAGTCCACATAAATAGCAAAGTCCAGATTGTTAAAAGTGATGGGTAAAACCAGTAAAAACCAGTCACTGACAGGATATTTCCCGATTCTTTAGTGTTTCCCGTACCACATATTACCATCTGTCTATGGATTACCTGCTCCCCTTCATGCTCTCTCATTACCTCTGCTTTGCACATTAAAGTGGTGTTCTGCCACATACACATGCGTTACCTTATGTGTGGAAAAGCATGTTTCATAACAAAGCTCTGGTTACAAATTTGGAACCAGTTCCAATTCAGACCTCAAAATCCAACCATATCCCTGAACACAAGGAGGAGAAATGCATCAAGAAAAAAACAGAATGTATTTATGTTTTGTTCTTAAACCAACAACATCCCAAGTCTTATCTTCTGAGTGTTGGCTTGTCCGAAACAGTGCTCATGGTTCACTGTACTGTGCAATTTAGGGATTCATTTTACATCGTCCATCTTTACTTTCCCCCATGGACTCATATATATTAAAGTAGTCACATTTATTTGTGTAGGATTGTTATCAGCTGGTGGTTTGACTTGTGATTAGGGAATCTGTGCATGCCTATGCCTCTCTGTGTGTTTGTCTCTATGTTAACCAATAATAAACAAAACCTGTAATTTTGTTTATTCATTGTCAAACCTAGTAATCAAAGGGAAAGTGCATTTACAGAAGGTGTAAGAGCTGATAGGTGGATCCTTGAATATGTACTGGTGCACACTGCAGTGATGTGATTGAAATATGGCCATATGAATTGATAATTATTGATACAGTTTGTGCTTGCATTTGTATATGACTGTTGAAAACATTGTAAGGATATTCGAAGATCTGCCTGTACCAAACCAACATAAACACCTTTTTATATATAAGGACCACAACACACCTACTTCTCTCAGGACTACAGATCTCAGCTGACAGCTGTGTTAAGGCAGGAGACTCCTTCTTTCTTCCTCCTTCAGCGGGTTGATTATTACACAATTTTTGCAAACTGAATATTAATCAAATTTCATAGATTTTCAAACTTGGTTTTGCTTTTAACTGTCAGCCTTCTCAGTACTTTTTAAAGCAATACTGATTTGTCAGTGTAGTGTTTACAGGAAGTTTTACAGAAACATTTCTAATGCGCCAGAGAATTTTCAATGTTTTCAAGCCATTTTTTTAATGAAGCAAGCGCATGTGAAAATTTAGCCATTTCTAGTTGCAGTATTTTCTCATATTTGTTCTTCCTCTGTTCTATTCTCTCAGCTATTTGTGCCCTGTGCTGTTAGAGAGTTCATGGCGTTAACTGTCTTAAACAGGGGATTAATGCCCGGGGCTCTGGATCTCTAGTAATAGCAGACGGAAATACTGATCAAAGGTCTCTAACTGTGCCGTGGGTGTTTCGGACTGCCCCTGTCTGCTTCGTTGCATTACAAGAAGATGGGGCTAGGAGGCTGGGGCACACAGACAGACAGGCAGTGCATTAGCCTTACTCCTGATTGGACAGGTGAAGGTTTGATCATGCATAATTAGAGTAACCGATTCAGTAAGGGAAGTATAGGAGGAGCAGTTGTAGCTGCAGGTGTGTTGTACCTATGCCAAGCGTACAGTACATCTACAGTATATATGTGTGTGTGTGTATTTTTCTAAGTGGGCATGCGTGTGTATTTTGTGTTTGTGCATGTGTGTATGTTAAATGCCCATCAGGGGAGTTTCATTCACTTCATGCTGTGTCCTAGAGGACATGTCTGACACTTCCTCCAGGTTGCCCCACTTCCTCACTCTGTTGATGGGGCCGGTAGTCAGAACTGCTCAGCAGCAGGCTCCTCTCATTAAATGCAGTTTTAATCAGGAGCAATAGACATCCCCTATTGTCAAAGCATTTTATGTATATATATAGTTTTTCGTTGCTAAGACACACTGTTCCCTTTCTTTTCTTTTAATTCAGTTCATGCTTAACATTGACCTAGAAAGGTGTGGGTAATGTGTACCAGGTCTATGCTTAGTTTATCACTGATAACACAAATGTGCTTTACCTTCGCTCTCATGTACTTTATTGCAGCATATTTAGCTGCAATCATTAGGGAGTTGGGGGATGCCTGCTACCCGTAGCAGTTGTAAATTTATATCACCCTTAAGTCTGCCTCATGTTCATGCTCTCACAGGCTTACCAGATCTTTATCTAAAAGTACTACAGATAATAATACTCCTCGTACAACCACTTCAAATTCTATGAGCTCATAATTTTGACAAATAAACACCTCTGAAAGAAAAGACAAGTATTGAGCATATGACTCAATGATAGTGTGGTAGTATGATGTTTTTATATATATATATTTTTTAAATATTAGGCATCAAAACACACAAAAGAAGCATTTCAACACACTTTACATTGGTGAAAGGGGGTGAAAAGCATTGAAGCAACAGAAGCAGAGAAACCTGGAATGAGTGTGAAATAAAGACTGAGTATGATGAAGCTGGTAAAAGGCCGTGAAAGTAGGCTCCCTGCCCATTCTGTGGAGCAATGAGATGAGGTCAAGCCCAGTTCTCGCTAATAAGTGTGAGGAAGTGCAACCAAGAGGCCTAAGCCAGTAGCCACACAACACCTATTATCAGCCTTCCTATCAGACATCAATGTGTTTCCATTTACAGGGTATTGTTTAAGCTGTGGGAAGGTTCTTCAGTGTGAGAGTGTTGACACCTCTGTCCTTGTGTCTGTCAGTGCTGACAGTCTTTAATAGTCTTGTGGAGGTCAGCCTCCTGCCATGTGTGGATAGTTGGAAGAGAAGGGCCGGGATACATGAGGACCATCTCGCTCTGCTGACTCCCTGCAGAAGGAGGATGTGAGAGAGGAATGCTTCTTTTGGTGCTATTTTGTGGCCTGTAATTGTCTGTAAGGTCTGCAAAATAGGATAGTAGAGCAAAAGGACTGCACTGCTATGGCGGGGCCAGAGGTTCAGACAGTCCACAGGGGACTAAGAAGCCGTGTGCTGAGCCAAAGATAGAGAAAAATAGGGATGTTTGTTGTGTGGTTTTTTGTGTATGTGTACAGGACACATTCTCATAGTAGTTTACACTACAGCAAAATATAATTTTCTTCATTTAAACAGATCCAGTCATGGGTGGAAGGGTGGTATATGCGGTGGTGTGGCTTGGCCCTGACTCCAGTGGATATAATGGTGCAGTGGAAAATGTCCTGTCAGTTGATGGAGGAGCTGCCTGTAGCAGCAGGAAGGAGTGTGGCGACAGGGGCCATGTGTGTTAACCTCCTTCCTTGTCACTTTTTCTGTCTTTCTCCCCACCCCCCTCTCCTTTCATCTCCACCTTTTTCTCTTTCCCTTTCCGCCCTCGTTCCCCCCAGACTCCACTCCCTCTACCTACACTCCTCCGTGACAAATTACTCCTGGCGGTTGATTTGTTGGTTGTCAAAAGTGCTCCTTGAGCTGGCATGAAGGTGGGGTGAGCAGGAGAAGAGGATGCAGCTTCCCCCCCTGTTGTGCCTGTCGTCATCACCGGTCCCTTGTCTCCCCCCACCTCACACATGTGTTGCCGCAACTCAGTGTTGAGATGTCTCAGTGGAAATTGATATTCTGTCTCATAAGATCTCATCAGATTAAATGTTGTCCATGTTTAATCAGCTCACACATTAGGTTTCCAAACCTTATTTTGACAAAGCTGGTTTGATATGTTCTAGCTTGTGTAAGGAGCAGAAGAGGAGCTTGAGGAGAATCTTTTGTTATTTAGGAGGAGGAGCTGGAGTAGGGGCAGAAAATAAAAATGCAAGTGAGAGATAAAGACTCTATGACGGAACCATAAATGCCAGTGTTTATGATAGGCTGGCTAGTAAGCAGCAGCTCCTGAAAAAGAAATCCGTACCTTTCTGGATGATCTGATCAATTAATAGAATAAGCTGCTTATGAGACTAATGTATTATAGTACACTTTGTTTTGCCACTTCTGCATGTGTGTGAATATGAAGAGACTTAAGGTGCTAAATATTTACCAACCAGCATGCATATAGTAGGGGTGGGTGATATGGATGAAATATATGGTGAGTTTTTGATATATGTGATTTCATATTGTGATATTAAATTAGATTATGATATGATCAGTATGGTAAACTGTTTATATATAAACTAACCAAATGGGAACTGACTTATCCAGTGAATTAAATACCTGACAAATAAAGGTATTTAATCACATAGATTCAAAAATCCTGTGTATCCAATACTAATAAAGCAGTCCTGCTCATTGATCTGCAACATATCCAGCAATGGCCTAATACAACCAGATATTAAAGGAATAACTACCTCAGTATAAACTAGAGCTGCAACGATTAGTGGATATTGAAATTGATTTGTTGATCAACAGAAAATTAATAGGCAACTATTTTGAAAGATGAGTAATCATTTGTAATTTTTTAAAGCAAAAATACGAAATATTGTCTAATATTTTCTGCTTTTCTCAGTTTTATATCATTGTGAACTGAATATCTTTGGGTTTTGGACTGTTGGTTGGACAAAACAAGACATTTGGATATCACCTTGGACTCTGGGAGACTGTGACGGGCATTTTTCACTATTTTCTGACATTTTGTTTACCAAACAATTGATCGATTAATTGAGAAAATAATTGGCAGATAAATTGATAATGAAAATAATCAGTAGTTGCATCCCTGGTATAAACAGTACAGCAAAATCTCTGATGGTTGACAATTTTTTGTTGTTTGTATGCAGTATGTGATTATGATTATGATGGTATGTGAATATGTGCAGGATGCTCAGCTCTAAAAAGCTTCCCCTTGAGTCTTTGACCTTGAGATTTGTCCTGTGAAGTGGATGATGACTGTGAGCTGATGCCTGAACACGTGGATTTGTCTTTAACTTGTATGAATAGGACAATATTCACCATTGATCAGCGCAATCAATAAGTAATATTTGAACTGGTGTCTCCCATTAGTATATCAGTCCCTTTTCACATTCAGTAGGTGACTGTTTTTACTGTATCATCTGACATTCCATAATAATAAATTCATGGTGCTGCCTGTGGAGTGTGTGCTAGTCAGATGGTGTGTTGTCTGTAGTGACAGCTGTTTAAGCTCAATCCGAGGTGATTTTATTTCATCGCCGGGTATTTGTCGTTTTGAAAAGAAACTCATCTCCTTTCAGTCCCACTTGCTGCTTTATTCACTAACTGTTTCTCTTTTGTGCGGTTTCCGATTTTGCAAAAGTAATAGAATATCAGTTTTCCTTTCAACCCCAGCTATACAGAAGCTAGATTGCTTTGTGCATCACCATCAAAACACAGAGGAGAGCATTGCAATCCACTTGTGTTCAAAAGTCTGAAACCATCTTGTCTCTCTGTCTTTGTGTTTAAAAGAGGGGTTAAGCTTTTATCCTATAAATATGGCATGAAAATCCCACTGTAAACCACGCATTCATTCTAAGGCCTGCATTAACATAAAAACGAGGGCTTGTTATACAGTGAGATTTCAATAAAAGAACACAAAATGCATTTAATGAAATTCAGATGCTGGGCCCTAGCTCCCTGAATCTCATTAAATGAGCTTTGTGCTGTTTTTCCATCTTCTCTTTGTAGAAGAGGTCCTCGAGTGCCCTTAATAATGTGGCAGATTTCATCATATTCCTGATTTAAAGAGGACAATGTCTGTCTTGTTCACTTGTTCTTTTCCATGCCCAAGCCAATCCACAAATGTACTTGCATAGTTTCTGGATATGGCTCCTGATAATATTCCATCTTGTGGTGCATTGTCTTTTAGTTACTGGAGTTTTGTTAAGGCTCTCCACTAACTCATTCTCTCCCTCCTTTTTCTCCCCCTCCCTTCTCTCTTTCTCTCTGCATAGGATTTGGTTTCATAACTTTTGAGAGTGAAGACATCGTAGAGAAAGTCTGTGAAATTCATTTTCATGAAATCAATAACAAAATGGTAAGTCCACTCATTTTTTTTCAATTCAAGGTAGAGGTTGAAGGATTAATATTTGATTTCTTCTTTCCCCTAGTATTAATAACGAAGGAGGTGTGTGTGTGTGTGTGTGTGTGTGTGCGTGTTCATGTTCATATGCACAGGCTAACACACACACATACACAAACTTTGGGTCTCTGGGTCTCAGGGATGGGAAAGCAGTGGTGTGTACTGCCCACAAACCGTGAAATTGTATGGCTGAGGTCTGCCTGTCAGGCTGAGGGACGGGAGAGTGGAGCCTGTCCCTCTCTTTCTGAATCCCCTACCACACACACACACATACACACACACACACATGCACACACACACACACACAGGTGGAGATGTCCTGGGATGCAACAGGGAAGCTACTGGCAGAGGCAGAGTTCATTAGTCAGGGATTAACACCTTCCACAGAGTCCCAGTGATGCTTGTTTTATTTACACCAGTAATATGGTCATCTCAGAGCACTCTACAGAGTTTGGTAGCATTTTTCCAAGTCATCACGTCATTTATGCTAATTGACAGGAACCGACTTCAGTGTAGCGAGTGTGACATTAGGTCCTCCTTCACCCAGTTCCACCCTGCAGGCCTCTTGAGAAATCCTGCATCATTTGAGCGGTTCTGTGGATTGTGATTGACTGGAGGGAATACTTGTCTTACTGCCGTTCAGTCGGGCTCCTTCTCTCAGTGTGTGTCCTCACTCTCTCCCAGCCTCTTCCTGAACCTGACTGACTGGCTGTCTGACTGACAGGACCAGTGTAGTAGAACCATGTTCACCAGGGACCAGCCCAGGTCACATATGATCCCAGTATACATCCCTCTGTGTCTCTGCACTGCATCACAGTCGATGCTCAGGATTGCAACCAAAAAAGCCAGAGTGTGACAGAAATAACTATATGCGTATGGAAGATATTCTGTCATAATCAAATGTCTCTGATCCTTTGACATGTGAGCATAGCACTGTGTGAACACACAAATATCACACATCAACAGTGTCTGTTTATACACACAATACATAACAATTGCTGCCAATGCTGTCAATTCTTGATTTCAAAAACTATTTACAACCTATTTTTGCACAATTTGTTATGTCACAAAATTGTTTACCATCAAGCCTGATATCAAATCTCTGGAGTACATTTCTCATTGTTGTGTTCCACTCCCAACTTTTACCATGCAGAAAATGAGCATCATTTAAGTTCAACTCACAGCCTATTTGTAAGGAGTTCTAATTAGATAATAATTGGATTGTAAACAGAAGTGCTAATAAGGAATGTAAATTTGCTTAGTAAATAGTTGGCCGTGTTAATGTTCAATAGTGTAGTAATCATTATTAATTTATAAAATAATTTTTTTTCTTTAAACAATTTACATTGGCTTTTTTACAGCACAACATTAAATGAATAAAGTGTTTGAATCAGGAAAAAAACACAAGTAAATTATCTAAATTATAAAGTAAAAACAAAATAACTCAGTCTCTCAAAATTCAGTTGTTCAGTAATCAACAAATGGCCAAATAAAACACAAAAGATCTAACGTTGCTAATAATTTTGCGTAACTCGCAGACCTCATTAGAGAACTAGCACTTACAACAGAGGCTAACTCATTAGTGTGAGCTGGCTCTCTTCGCTCTTTTTTTCTGGATTTTTACATTTTACATTTCAAACTTCAAAAAATCCCACAGGTCCTAGAGAGCCGGATTTTTTTCAGCTCATCCACTGAATTGTGACAATACTTTGCCTCACTGCAACCTATGGTCAATTCAGAATCTTGCAGGAATTTGTACTGTATACACAACATTTTCTTTTTTGCTCAGTGATCAAAAATCACCAAAATATTTGACAGTACACTCGAAACCAGATGATGTGTGATTTTTATCAGAATTTTCTCACCAACATTTTGACTGTTTTAAGTTAAAAATACAAAAAATCTCCAGTCTGGCTCATGTGATGTCATTGCCTCAACTTGTGTGAAGGGGTGTTGAAAGCTTGCCAGTGGCGCAGTCAGCAAGTCATAGGCTCTGTAGTGCAAAGGTCCAGGGTTTGAATCCTGGGGTGGCCCAGACCTATTTTCCAATAATTTAGCAATTTTTGCATTTTGTGTGTTCTCAGGTGCTCATCATTCAATGCAAGTCTCATACTCAAGTCTCATATTTAAAATTATTATTATTATTCAGCCATTTTTTGTCATGTATCTCCTCCTGTACCGCTAGTGCTACAAACTTCGTTTCATCGTCAAATTGTACATATTTTTCACGAGATGTATGCTTAACATATTAAATCATTGTATCTATAGCGCCACCATGTGGTCAATTATTTTGTTTCTGTTTTGGCTAATAATTACTTATTAGACATTTTACATCCCAAAATGAATCAATATTTAATATTTGTTGCATTAGTGATATTTAAATATTGCTGTTACACTTGGAACTGCAACCAGACAATGTTGCACTTGCGCTGGTGCGTTTACTCGCGTGTGCACAGGCATCTATTTTAGAGACAATGGCGAAGCAAATTAAGTTGTTTGACTGTGGGGTGAAAAGTTCGACTAACCGTCAACATCACAAACGAATGTTGGTGTTTTGTATACCAGGAATTGAGGGTGGACACGTTAACTGATAACACTTAAAATTAAAATTTTGTAAAGTATCAGATAAAACACAAAGAATTTTATTCGGTTCCTGTAATAAAGCTTTTAAACATTCTTGTAACTACGTGTAACTGCATAGTATCTTAATTACTTAAAAAATAAGGTGACTAAAAATGGCAATCATATTTTCAGTTTCGGCAACCAAAAGCTGATGCCTGGGTGCCAGCCTAGCAACCACTTTTAAAAGTTAGTGTTGAGCCCTGACATGGTTAGCAGTGAGTTGTGTACACAGCACGTCCACTGTAGCTAGAACCTTTGTATGGCACAAATAATGTTACTGTTGCACGAACTTTAATAGCCCAGGGAAACTTTGGCTATTCTACCAGCAAATAAACTTCATATCCAGAGGAGGAGATGTCCTGTAGAACGTTTTTGAAATATTATTCCAATAAAGCATACATGCATTATTGGAGCATGTATAAAGTAATGTTGATAAGCATGTGGGAAAATGTTAAGCTGTTCCGTTAATGAAAAGCATGTGTGCTTCTCCTGGGGGATGCATGCTTCCAAACCTGCAAAATCACCAGCAGCAAAGTTGCTTATGTCTACCCTGCTACATAGAGATACAAAGCACTGCGTTGGTGGTTTCTGCCTTAAGACATTATTAAAGATAAATAACACCACTTGCCTTCCATTCATTCTCTTTGTGTGTATGTGTTGCATTAAACCTCCCATTCATGCATTGCAAGTGCAATATTTGTTATTAGAGAGACTTTATAGAAAGAGAGAAGAAATTATAGGTTATTTTTATTTTTTCATCCTCTGCTCTTGTATCTTGCCAGTAACATCAAAGCTGTCTCTGATGCATCATCTTACAGTCAGTTTACATCTGACTTGCTGATGTGTCAGTCATGACAGTTACTATTATTGTTATCAATATTTAGTAAACCCTTGCTGCTGAAGGGCTATGTAAAGTGTAAAATAAGCAGTTACCCCTTTTGGCTGGAAGCTTTAAGTCTCTTGCGCTTGTGACCACACGCAACTGTGATGAGAGACACTATTGTACACTGTGACATGTACTTCACAGGGTGTGGCCAGAAAATGCATCAAACGTTAGGTGACTGCAAAAAGAGTATTCCTAGCCTGTGTGTAGTTACTTATAAAAGAAAATGACACATGTGGAAACTCTGTGACCCATCTGGGAGTCCCAAAAACCTTAACAGAAAAGATGAGGATTATTGAGGGGGTACAGTGTGAAAGGACAGAGCAAGGGCCAGTTTTCTGAGGCTTTTGTCGCCTTTGTAAGGGTCCCTCTTGGCAACACCTACTGTACATTAAATTTCCTAGGATGCAGGAAATAAGTGTGTCCCTCAGATTTTCTACAAAGTGCTGACATCTTGGAATGTTGGCAAAGAGAAAAGAATGTGAAGTGTGTTAAGAGCATTTTTCAAAGACACTTCAGGTTTTACCTTAGTTGCACAGAGGGAGAGTACTGGTTATCCAGTGTCTGAAGCACCAGCGCAGAAAATAAAAAATGCCCCCCTGTCTTCATCCTTATGAAGTACTATACAGAAATAGACCTCATCCATCCTCCCTGCGAGTGTTATCTAAGATGGTTCTTGAATAATTGATGCAGACAGAAATTCCACCCCACTTGGGAGGGATGTGGATGTACAGGGCACCCCACCTTCTCCTTGCCCGATCTCTCAAGGGCTCTGGAAGTGTAGTGGGTCAATGCCCACTCAGATGTGAGTGACTGGACCTTTTAGTGACTTGGTCAATCACCCTGTGTTCATGTGCTACCAAGGCCTCACTCTCAGGAGCCCTTTCTCTCTGTCTCTATGAGTTCTGCCTCATATATAATTTAAAATAGGGTGCTGCTTAGCAAGAAGCTCTCAACCTGCCCCACCAGCTGCACTGACTTCTACACTCACCTCTGTAGACTGCCCTGCTTTAGCAAATGGAGGATGTGATAAAAGTATGGATTATCCTGTGCAGGGCTCCACATGATTGTAGAAACATCCTTTAGCCATACAGTAGCAGCAGCTGCCCTTGTATTAAAACTAGTAAATATGTTGGATAAAAATCAATAAGCAGAAGATGGCTTGACAGTTTTCAAATATTTTTAACAGTTCATCAAACCCTCTGGTTTCCAGATATATGAATTTCTAAATCATACTGTAGTAATACAGCACCTTAATACAGCCAAAGAAAGGTTGTGAATTCCATTTTCTAAGACAGGAGTCCTTCTATCACTCCCCACCCTGCCGTTATGCATGCGCAGCTAATTCATAATAATACCTATCAAGTATTGGCTCTGATGAGCCAGCAGTGTGCCATTAAAATGGACTCACATTGGTTTTAGTCAAGTGCTTCAAGGTAATATTCTTTAATGTGTCATTTTTAATATTCAACAGTAGCGAATGATCACAACAGGAGGGAGGAATTTTCTGTTAGTCGTCAATTTCTCACTGTCTTCCTGACATGACCAACCAATTACTGCACTGAGGAGGAGAATAAGCTCTGACTCTCCCAGTCACTGAGGAAAAGACTGATACAGGCAGACATTTATACATACAGATGTACTCTGCACATTGTATTGATATATGCAGAATTTTGAAAGAAAAATAGCATCATGTAACCAATTCATTATTATGGATACAGGATGGATAACATTTCTTTTTTACAATAGCACCATATAGTGCATTTTTTCATTGAAGGAGCAAAATTTTCCTTAGCTTTACTTCCTAATACAGTGTAACGCTCTCTTTCTCTCTCTCTCTATGCAGTGCTAACATTAAATAATAATAAGAAGAAGAAGAAGAAGAGGAGGCAGGATTATACCAACACGATAAAGCAGAAAATGTAGAAAATGCGTTCTCTTTTTTTAGATTTTTTTCTCTATTATTTGTTTTTAGTTTTCATTTTCTTCATGATGTCATTTCTTTTAGAGCCAACTTTTAAACTCACTTTGTAAAGTGTTTCACATATACACAGTTAGAGTTGAAACTATTGTATTGTAGCCTGCTTAGACTCTTAGAAACCTATTTTGGCAGATAAGTACCTATGTGTTTTCTGAGTTCCACTCAGGCACTAATGAACTTATGCAAGGACTCCCAAGTACTATACCAAAAATACTGAAGCTTCAGTAACTAGTATATTCAGGTAAAAAACAGTTGCAATCTATGTTTGCCACATCCTGAATGGTGAGGTGGAACATTGTTTCAATTGACATTAGCTGTGGAGAAGAGGGAAAAGTAGATTGTGTAACTCAGAAAAGAGAAACACTCACACTATTATTGACTAATACATACACATCATATGATTTATGCCTGCCAGGGTTGGATTTTTGCTAGATATGGATGCTAGTTAACAACCCAAACAGCCAAATGCTTTTCTTTTTTTAAGTTGGATTGTCATAGGAGCTGTGCCTCCTATAAATGTTGTTTATGATGTTCATGCATTATTATAACAGCATCAAACATCAACAGCTCAAAAACCCCTACAGCTTTGCTGTATTTGCACAAGACTTCTGTGGGGACATGATCCAATGATCTCAGTGACAAATTCTCATAGGGGAGGTCTACATATTGAACATACAAATTGACACAAGTGAGTATGTTTGTTCTGACTTGAACACCATGAGTGTTAAGCTCCTGCTTTTGGTGTTTTATGAAATTTCCACCAACAATGCATGACCAGCTGCATGATAGTCATATTGTTGGTGAAAATAAAATTCAATGAAAAAGGCTATTATACAAATTAAACAGACCCAACACGTGTATTATACTGATACCTAAAGAGAAAAATACCATAAACCTGCTGTTCTACAGAAATTAAGTAAAAATGTAATAGAAATATGATAATGTGAACAAAATAGAAAATGTAATCAAGTCACTTCAGTATCATTGATATAGAAACATCATGAGATACTTTAAGAATATTTGAAATATGTTTAAGGCACACTGAAGTCAGACACTGAATAGGTCAAACATAATGCTGTAAAAGAGTCAATTTGATGTTTATGAGAGACATTTACATATTTTTCAGATGATACTGGGAAGTTCATAAGATCAAATTTTCTAGGAGCAGTGCACTTAATTAAACATAATTTGATCAATCTGCAGACATTATACATTTAGCTGTGATAAAGGTTCATGATAGCAGTAGCTTATAGCCTTTAAGCTATGTCTATAAGCAGTGGCTTGTCTGTGATCAGCTTACCAAACATAATTACTTTTAATTAGACCCACCTTCTGAGTTTGGGAGTGCCAGCTGCACCAGTTCTGCTGTTGTGTGTCAAACCTGCAAACCAATCAGTTGCGCTGCCGATGAACATTAAAATTTACAGCCCTCAAACTAGGGACCATGAATTCAAGAGTTTGTGTGTGTGTGTGAGAGAGAGAGAGTGGCATTCGCCTAGGTCTTATGTTGTGTAAATCAGCCCTGAACACACTTGGTTATAGCCATAGACTAAACTAGCTATCACTATTTTAAAGGAAGTTTCTGCAGACAAGAAACAAGTCTCTGGGTTGTTGAAAATGTCTTTGAAAATATTTTTTTAAAGAGTGGAAATCTTTAACAGTGTTTGAACATCAAGTGCCTAATAAGGAAGTAGGACCACCCTTCGGAAGAGTTTCAGTCCCTCATGGAGTGCTGCCTTACAAGTTCTGGACTGTAAGTAATTGGATGTTTACCCTTCATTGAAGAAGGAAAGCTTTGAGGGATGAAGGAAGTGGAAATCTACTCCGCACTATGCACTCCAGGACGTTCCATAAAAGCTCAATGATGTTCAGATCTGCTGATTAAGGAAGTGATGGAAGCCATTTGACGTCAAACTGATGATCATGGCATTATTTTTGAATGTGTCTCTCAGTGTGTATGGGGACAATATTATCTTGGAATATAGAAACATGCCAAGGGAACAGTTTTGGCACCACAGGGAGCACCTGGTCCTTAAAATGACCTCATATTCCTTTTACATAGCCATGCAGAGAAATCATCAGACATAATGACTCCTGTGAGATTGCTGGCCATCGAAGGCATCATTTTGCTTTATCCAATACTTCTTACTATTATGATACATTTACCATTACTCAGTTAGCCCAATTGTTTTATTGACCATGGATACAAACGATTCAGAATGGTCTGCTGTAAATACCCTCTTTTATAAAAAAACATGACATACAGTTTTTTGTTTTGACTGGTTCACAGAGGTCTTAAAGTGACACTCAACAAATCTATCTTTTGAGTATCAAATATTGAACCCCTGGAGGCTTGAGATATTTGTAGTTTTGAGGTTCTGGGGCTCTATTCACAAAACATCCTAAGGTTAAAAGTAGCTCCTAACTGTCTGAGTTAGGAGAAACTCCCTTAAAATAAGGGCTGTGTCAGTCCTAACTTAAGTACTCCTAAGTTTGTGGTCTAATAGTAATTCACAAAGCATGTTAGCTCTAAAAGTAGATCCTAAGTCGGAGAGAAACTAGAAGTACAGTAGTCCAGAGGACTCCTAAATCACTAAGACCTGCTCACAATCAGTCAGCTGTTGCAGGTAATGCTCGGTCAACTGAGAAAATATCATATGCCGATACAATACTTAGCAAGTGAATATTTTATTTTCTTTAATGTATGAAATCTATGACAGTTTGTAAAACATCTGAAATTTTTTAAATGACACTTACATACCTACCAGTCTGCCTCCCTCCCTCCCTCCCTCCCTCCCTCCCTCGATTTGTTTGTTGCACTCCTGTGTAATAATGAATACTAATATGCTGATACAAACAATCACTGTAGACATAGTAAGTTCATCCATGCTTTTATTTAATTTAGGTTAGATTATTGTATTCAGGGTTGAGCCAAAAAACTATCTCACGCCTTCAGCTGGTACAAAATACAGCCACTCAGCTTTTGAGAACTACTAGAAGACATGATCATATCAGCCCTGTTTTAGCCTCTCTTCACTGGTTACCAGTTAGTTTTAGAAGTGATTTTAAGATTTTACTGATCACCTTTAAAGCACTTCATGGTTCAGCTTCTAGCTACATTGCTGAATTGCTGCTCCCCTATAAGCTGTGCTCTAGCTTCAGATCTTCAGGCCCTCAGGCAGGGCTCTGATGGCTCTTCCTAAGTCCCGGCTCCAGACTAAAGGTTCCCGGCCTTTTGCAGTCAAGGCCCCTCAGCTCTGGAACTCCCTGCCTGGATCTCAGGCTTGCTGAATCAGTGACATCTTTTAAATCACTTAATTTCAAAAAAGCCTTTTATTAATTCTAGCACACCGTTTTATTGCCAACATGCCTTAACATTTTTTATTAGCAACAGGGTCAACCCTGTCCCTTCTTAGCTTATGAGTTCTCTCAGCTGCTAAGAGGAAACTCTTAGTTAGGAACTGTTGGCATCATTTGGGAGGACTCCTAGTGGTAACATAAGATCTCTGAATACAGTCCCTGGTCATTTTGGATTCACAGGAATGACAGTGTTTTCAAAGGAGAGGAAAGTATCAATTGTCTATAGAAATGTCTCACAATTAAATTTTCTGCTGTTCATCTGAGAGTGTCTGTCTCTTGCTCTTTCATTGGTCAGAACACCTCTAACCACTAGATTTTCTTTTAATAGAGCTTTTTCACAAACCATACTGCTAAAGCTTGGCTTAATTCAAAAATATTGTTTTAACTTGATTATAAGTCATTCTGTTCTTTAAATAAACCACTTGTTAAATGGTTGTGAGAAGCCTTTTTCTTAAGTGAATAATTCCTCACCACCATGCCCGATGCTGTGTGTTCAGAGCCCTGACATTTCCTAACTATTCAGTCTATGTGTTTTGACTGTTCAGCTGGGAGTGGGAGCTGGAGTAAATGAATCACACTGTTTCCTTTCTTCAGGCTGCCAGTCTACTGATGGAATCCATTCACTAGTGAAGCTAATAGTAGCCGTAAACCTCCCCCTCTACACACACACACCCCACACACACCACACCCACAACACTCATCCCTGAAGGACAGCCATTACAGGTCCATCCCGCCTACGCCCTCCTGTTATACCTACAAGGTTAATATGTATAGGAGATGTATTGAAAAGGTCATAACTGGAGCGTTTCTCTGCTTTGTATCATAGGGTTTGTGCATGAAAACAAAGGCAGTTGTTTGTTTTATTCTTCATCAGTGGGCTTGATCAAGTAGTTGTTGTGAGGTCTTGCAAGTGCATGTTGCTGTATGTTTGTGTACATATGTGCACTTAATAATTTCAATATCATGCTTGTGTTATTGGTAGATTGGTAGAGATGTTTTGAAAGAATAATTAAAATAGGCAAATCCTGATTTCATAACCACAACAAGCAGCAGAACAAAATAAAATATTTTGCAATGACACTGAAATATTTCTTGTTAATCGAAGTGATATGGAATTTATCACCTATTTATTTATTTGATTGTTTATTTGTCTTTCCTTAAATTTAAAAGCTTAACCAGGGACAACGGCTGCAAATTAGCTTCAGCAAGATGCCCTATATAGTGTACATTACATCTTTTCAATGTTTTTTTAACAATGTTTACATTGTACTGTGAAATTAACAAACAAATAAGTGAAGTTATTACATCAAGAAGCCTGTTGACTAACCTGTATTAGCCTGTCTCTAAACTTTTAACTGGTCATCTTTCCAGTTAGAAGACTTAAACAATATAAAATATAATTACTTTGGATCCCTTTTTTCAGTATCCACTGGCTACTATATGTCAGCATCTGTTTCCTTACAGCACGCAGCATTTTGGGTTCATTTGCTGTTGTTGATTTAGACTACTTTTTTACTCCTGACAAACTGGGCTGCAGGTTGCTTGGACAAGATCCAAGGTTTTTTTTAACAGCTGTATGTAGCACGCTGGAGTCTGAATAATTGCTCCGACTGCTCAAACTAACACAGTAAAGAGTTCCCAGTTGTTAGCTGTCCAACCAATCACAAACAGTATTTCAAATAACTTACTAAAAAGATGAATGAACTTTTTAAGAGTGTATAGGCTGTACTGTTTGGCATTCTGTTTCCCTCCCTCTCTAACTTTATCTTGGGATACAGAGTGACACAAATCTCAAAGATAAGTCAACTGCTGTATATCAGTGCAACAGAGTAGGAGGAAACATCTCGATATATGTTGAAAGCATGCAGGTTGAGGTAACCATACCTTGTCAACACTGTGTGGCAGGAATTCACTCATGACAGTCAGTTGTCTTGCAAACTGTGTGTGTGTGTGTGTGTGTGTGTGTGTGTGTGTTTGAGGCTCTCAGATCTCCTGGGCTATATTTCCACACTAAACGGTGTAACTTTCCTGTGAAGGCAAGGCAGGTTAAAGGGTTGCCCCTTTTTTCAGCAAGGTACCATGGTGCTCAAACACCTCCATTCATGACTTCTAAATGATGGATCATGATACTTTTCACAACACAATATTGTGCTGCCTTCATAACCAGAGTCCTAGACAAATTACACAAGCCATAGTTCAGGACAATACTTAAATGAGATCTTGTCAATGTAGTGTTTTCCCACAGTGTGGTAAAAGGTTCAGTCTGTAAAACTTTACACATTGCAAAATTTGAATGCCTGCATTCACAGCTGCCGAGCCTTTGCAGTGCTTCATTGTCAGGCTCAGAATTGTCTTGCCGTACTCTCTGTTCTCCTCTCTTTTTCTCGTTCTTTGACTTAGTTCACTCTTGAAAGCTCCTGCCTCCCTCTCTCACACACTCCTGTGTGTTTGAAGCAGGTGAACACCCACACACTCACACCACCACAGATCCTGGCTCCTGGCTGGTTTTAAATCTATGACAAGGAGCCCTCTCTCTGAATATCAAAGACCCGCATCTGAGAGCATGTAGGCATGACTCACACCCGGGTCTGTCTTACTCCCAGCAGGCTACCTGAGCGTTCAACTCTCTGGATGTGGCAGGGGCTACTGGAGGACGCTGATCAGACACTGTCATGTCTCATGTGGGCAGAACTCGGCTGTATTTGTCACCCAGCTATGTGAACATGTGAATATCCCAGCAGTGTGCTAAGATTTCTAACAGACCCATTTGTCCCACCCGGTTCCTACTTCCATGCTGGGGGTCATTCCCTGACGATAAGAGTGCCTGTGCTCTCTTCAGCACAATGTCAAACCATTGCAGGCAAGCAAGGAGGGCAAAGTAGCTGTGACAGCTACAAAGTGGCTGAGGGAACTGTGTACTTTAGTTGGTGTGCTTCAAATGAAAGGTCTGCTAACAGCAACAAATCACAGCTCTGCAACGCAGCAACCTTCCCTCTGTGATAGAAACCTTTTTCATTAGTGTTCCTTCTTTACATATCTAGCTCTCTGCTGGATATACAGCTACTATTATACTATTCATTTAACACAGCATCTTCGTACAGACGTGAAGTTTTATTTCAGTTTGGCAACTTGCAATAGCACGTTGTGTCTACCTCTCTGTGTGTGTGTGTGTGTAAATGTGTGTATGAGTTTGTGTGTGAATAGTAATGTGCACCGCTGGCCTGTCAGAGTTGCAAGCCTATTTGTATGGATGCCGGGCTGTACCTCGGTTGAGGTGAACACAGCACTGGCGCAGTAGCCTGTCTTGTGCAGCAGGCCAGGATGACATGTGAATCGCAGCAGCCGAGAAAGCCCTGCTTAAGTGGAGGCAGTAGGGAGAAGCAGGCGAGAGCCAGGAGGCAAACAGACAAACAGATGGACAGGCTGATGCCAAGCAGGCAGTGGAGCAAATATATTGTGCAGCATGGTGAACAGACTCAGCCTACCAAAGAACAACCAACAGACACAAGACCATGCCACCCTTGTCAGCCAATCGTGCTTCTCTATAATTCATCGAGATAGGATAGATATGTGGTAAATAGGACTCTCATCTTCCTCCTTCTCCTCATCTGCCCCTGTCACATCCCTCATTTGATATGTGTTATGTAGGAGGAGGAGATGTCAGTCTTGCAAGATGGGAAATGAACAAACCTGTATGGTGAGAACTGGAGTGAGAGAAAGAAATGCAGGAGAGAGATGAGTGCTGCAGGTGGAATTGGACTGTGGGACGCCGGGGATTTCAGTCCAGCAGACATACACAAATGCACAATGCACAAATAGAACATTACACAAAAAATAACCATATTTGGTTTTAAAACACCAGTTTTTTGACCATCTTCAGATTTTAAACACAGTGCCCGGCAAGATTTAAATTAAATGAAACGAACAGCAGTGCATGCATTTTGCCAAGAGAGATTATTGCTTTTGAGATTATTCTGTGTTTGGATTAAACAAATAACTGCCTTTCACAAAGAAACTGGACGTACTGCCACACAGTGGGACTGTGGTAATGGCATTGCAGAACAGTCTTCTCTTACCTTGATGTCTCAGAAACTCTTGGAAAAAATTAAGCTTGTATTTCCCTGAGGTACCAGGCACATGCTCGCTAGAGCAACAACCTTTGCTTTAATGCAGGAGGAGCATGATTGTAAGTTTTCCTTAGAGACTTTCCTCTAAAATGTGAGGTGCTCAGATTGACTCAGTCTTGTTTTTCTCTATGGAAAACATCTAGTGCTGTGCAAGTCAAATAGAAAACCACCTTAAAGAGCTGAGACAGCCCTGTCAGATCTGTCTGGTTGTGTACCTACACAGTCTAATGGTTTGTCTCTGTGTGTGTTTGTGTGTGTACATGTGCATATGTGTGTGTTTGTCTGTCTACATAGGTAGAATGTAAGAAGGCCCAGCCCAAGGAGGTGATGTTCCCACCTGGTACACGAGGGCGAGCCAGGGGTCTGCCCTACACCATGGATGCCTTCATGCTGGGGATGGGCATGCTGAGTGAGTCATACACACATCCACTTAACACACACATATATTCAAATACCCAAACAAGTGATTTTCCTCCTTTATATAAGTTTGAAGTCATGCTGAAAAGGTCCATCAAGCAACAGTTTAGGCATCAATTTCATCATTTTTATAGTGACACCAATTTTTTAGCAGGTTACAATATTTGAGCCGATTATGGGTTTTTGGGGGGGGTCAGAGGAAGTGTCTTACATGCACGCCATTCAATTTCTACCTTCTAAAAAAAATCAACTCATGCAAACTCGCGTCTCGATAGCCCCATTAGGTGGGCGCTGCCCCTAATTAGGCTGCTTCAAGGTGTGCCACCAGTGGCCACTGTGGTCTATTTCTGGTCGCGTCTGGTACAGGCAGCCCCTGGGCATATAGGAGCAGACCAGCACATTATCAGGCTAAATGAAGAGGAAAATTGGTGTAATGTCATATTAAGGATTCATCACTGTGCCCCCCTTAATGGGTAATGAAGGGGACACACATGTCAGGGAGAGATCTCATCTACAGGGACCTCAGCTGCTGGCCCACCCTTCTTCATTACCATCCAGCCCATGCCTTTGGCCCTTTTTATTTAACACTATTGCTCTCTCCCTCCCTCTGTCTCTCTCTCTCTATCTATGTATCTCTCTCTCTCTGTCTGTCTGTCTGTCATTTCCTATGCATATAATTTGTATGTGCGACCCAACCAAATGGATTTGCCCTTACATAAAAGATTTATTTTTTCCTTCAAAAGCAAAAGAGACATGCAGCTGATTGTAAAAGACCCCCTCCCTCTCGTAGCAGGTGCAGACAGAGCCACAGTCATGCATTTTTATCTGTACCAGGTAACGTATGTTTAAAGCAGCTTTGAAAGTCGATAGCAAGTCATACAGTATTTAGCAGTTCCTGTTTTGCATTTTCTTTTTTTTCTTTTTTAAATGGATAGGACTGGTAGATTTAACCAGTTATTGAGCTGTGGAACTATTTTTTAACAAGGAAAATCAAGGGGCAGTAAACTAATTATCTACATTATCTATCTATGTATTTATCTATCTATCTGTCTGTGTCCATCTATCCATATACAGTTGCATAAACTGTCAGGGTTATTATAGACTGATTATACAGTTTTTTGTGGTAAAAGTCTTGATAAGACTGGCCAAGTGCTTCTGTCAGCTCTGTCTAAGTCATTCAGTTGCATCTAATCTGTTAGAAGTATTTAACAAGCACAGTGAACTTTTCAGAACTTATTACAGACTAATGTGTCTGCGAAGAGGACAGCACTCTTCCCCTCCATTGGGAGACGGCAGGCAGAAAGGCAGTGATGTGCTCATGTGAGAATATTAACAGCTAACTTGTTTGGAGACACTCTTATCTAAATGAAATTGGAACAAGGACAGCGAAACATTCCTTTATATAATTTGCATTTGGAAAAAGGGACCCTAGGCTCATTATTTAAGAAAGTGTAAGCTCCTTTTGTGCCAAATCTCATTAAAGCCATCCCTAGCTCCTTTGTTTACTGCCTCTAATCGAGGCATTTATCTTTATTGTGTTGTGCCCGATGTATGTTTGCTGAAATTAATACACATTTCAGCCTGGGCGAGGTATGGGTGTACCAGATGGATAATTGATTTTAAAGTGAATCAGAACTGTTGAGCCATAAAATAGGTACATTAGCATGCATATTAATAAGGCAAATAAGAGCACTAAGAGGCTGCCACCAGGCCAGAGACAATGGCAGGCTTCATTTAGTGCAATGGTAGGAAAGACAGTGGGCTCTCTCTTTCTTCTACTTTCTTTTTTCCTGTCACTCTCTTGCGATATTTGTAGATATGCACATACTAAGAATTTCATGAGATAGTAGCTTAACTTAGCATGTATCTTAATCCACTTTTCCGACACTTTCATATTCCTCTCTATAGCTCTCTCCTTAGATGCATACATCTGGCAGCAAATTCTTCATTTAGTAATGTGAAACCCATTGTAATGCAGTACATCAGACTAGGAAAATGGTTTTGCCATTTCAGAAAATGTTGAAATAAGGGAGTATGAGGAGCTGCGGTATCTAAGCCAGCAATTTCAGTTTGGCATTTATTTTGTTTGACAGTAAGACAGTATCAAACACATAATATCCAATATTTTGCGGTCCGTGATAGCTTTTCATTGTATCATATCACAGTTCTTTTCAGACCAAACAAACAATGAGGGGTTTTGTGAAAGCTATCCATCTGTAGCTTCCTGGTGATGACTTCTCATCAGCAGCTGATGAGGATTTCTATTTTTTTCTGGCGTAGCCTCCGTCCTACTTCATCCATACCAGGTTAAGGTCCCCCTCACCGCCTCTCTGAGTTGCATTTCTTTTTGTCTGCGAGAGAGGGGAAAGGGTCTGGGAGAGGCATTTTCCCATTGGGTCAGGAATAAATTGAACTTTTTCATGGACAGCAAACACTGATTAGATATTTATGACCAAGGTCAACCTTTCTGATTCCAGCTGGCACAGGCTCTGAGGCATACAGAACAGAGCATCCACACACATGCTCACACTCATACACACACGCTCACGCACATACTCACACACACAAATATGCATGCATGCAAAATAGGTTTTGACGTTTTCCTGCTGTAGACACATGCATACAAGTGCATATATGCCATTTTTGGACAAAATGTGTAAATGTCTAGCTCTATAGTTTCTCCAGAACTGCAATGCAATACAGTATATGTATTGAACAGTTATTTTAGTAGTTAGTATTTAGAAATATCTCATCTTGTTGTATTTACTATAAGCTCTGCAGCCCAAAAGTTACAATCTAGACATTAAGATGGTAATGTAACTGCAGCCAATTTATCAGGCTAGTACATACCTGACGAGAACTGAGGACACAAAAGCCTGAAAGAGGTTTCCGAGGTCAATTTCTGAGGTGTAGCTTACACACAATGACGAAAGAGTTATCAAGGGTGGCTCCAGTGATTCATTTCTGGCCTGAAGGACTTCCTCTTAATAGGTAATTTAGTCCAGACTTATGGTTGAAGGTGATAATAGCTTGAGGAAAACAGATAAAGACAAAGACATATACCATAATTAGAGGGTTAATTATGTTTATATTACCTTTGATGGTGCTCAAATTCTTACTGACTCACACATAGGCTCACTCGCTCACCCACCCACGCTTTTCAAATTTCTAGTTTTGTCTGTATCCCACTTCCTAGCTGCCTGCTCCATGACACTCCGTTTCTCAATATGTTGCCCACAGCTGCTTCTGTCTGAAAACTGTCCTGCTAATTAACTGGTGGGTCTGTGGTTGTAATAAGAATCATGACAGCAGATGAGCAATACATCTGCTACTCTTAAATTTTTCTAATGACACTGGGTCCTCTTTGGGCCTCATTGCAACTCTCCATCCACCCAGGGACAGCACAACTTCTAAACAAGTCTGTACCCTCACATAGACTTTGACTTTGGTTTACAGATGACAGTTTGTAGTCACATTTGCCATCCTCAGCAAGTTTTATAATTCAGTGGCTGTGGTTACATTTTACCTTAATTGTAAAAAATAATAATAATAATAATCACCCATTAAAATGTTGATATAACTGGTCATGAACTTCATGATTATAGCACCTTTCACACAAGAAATCCACCACATAAAAGGCCAAATCTGTGATCGAAATGTAAAGAAAAGGTCGCACCACCACCAAAATGTTAACTTCCCAAATTGATTCATAAATATTTTCTGATAAATACACATAGTACAAAGTAACACATGAAAGCAGTCCATGAGCCATGATACATAAGAAACACTCTGCACATGTCCAAATCAATCATGTTACACACATTATTGACAGAAGGTAAAGTCAGCCGCACTGACCAGAGTTGCACACACGCATTTAAAAATACAGATGACAAGACATTAGATTTGACATTAGATTTTTTATATCATTCATTGCAGCATTAGAAATGCTAATGATTATTTATCAGTTTGTCGAGACCCCTCGAAACTCAAGCCTTTGTAGCTTCCGGGGGAGCTCACTTCTCTTTTGGCTAATTCGAACACTGGAGTCAGGTAACACCACATGCTCAAAACTTGATGTTGCTGTCCTCAGACAGTCTGAGCTAGTTTCTATTTAAGCAGTCTGATTGGTTAAACACATTTAGCACATGTATGAGGGGCCGTACAAGCCATAATGCATTCTGGCCCTCTTACATACATACATTTCACTCACACATTTATTTTCATTCTTACACCCACACGTTTTCACTCTCATATTTATATTCTTTCACTCACATTCATACATTTGCTCTCATATTCATATATTTTAACACACACATTCATACATTGTCACTGCAAACCTACGGCAAAGGCTTCCATGAGTTCACTGGGAACGCTCAAACAGCAAGTAAGTCTGTTTCTCTCTGCCGTTGTTTTCTCACATAGAACCAGGCTGGTTAAAGTTAACTTCTAACTGGCGTTATGCTGGTCTGGCAGACGCCCGACCCGGTGAACTCATGGAAGCCTTTGCTGTAGGTTTGCGGTTTGTGTAGGTTAGAGTGGACGGAGGACGGCTGGTTCAGGAAGAGTGACATTCTGTATGCAGATGTAAATCACGCTCTCCTTGCCCCCTCCCCTCAGACCCGACCTCGAGCTTCTCAGCCAATCACAGCGCGATAAATGAGCTGCCATCCGTTTCCACTATACTCCTTCCGTTTCCACTATACTCTCACACACACATGCATACATTCTTCTCTTACATGTATACATTTTCTTCAGACATACGTACATTTTGTTCTTACATACATATATTATATATAATATTAAATGTATACATTGACTGCATGTACATGAGAGCAAATGTATGAAAGTGTGAGTGAAAGTATATGAATATGAGAGTGAAAATGTGTGGTTGTAAGAATGAAATAGATTAATGTGAGGGTGAAAATATATGTATGTGAAAGGAGAATGTATGTATGTGAGAGGTTCAGAATGTGTTATGGCTTGTACGGCCCCTCATACACATGCGTATGATTCCCATATGAACAATGGTTACCCTGGTAACTCATGAGATAACTTGAATGCTTTTAAATCCATTTCGAAAGACCTAGAGACAGAATCGTTGTGGTGTCTGTGCTTAAACTGATATTTTGGATGCGTGGCTTGTACTACGCTTTGTTCCTTGGGATGTTATATATTGTAGTATTGTCTGTTCTTCTGTTTTGTTTTTGTCTGTTTACAATCACTTGTTTTTATCTTGTGATGCTGCCTATCTTGGCCAGGAGTTCATTTAAAAAGAGATTTTTAATCTCAATGGGACCTATCCTGGTTAAATAAAGGATAAAAAAAAACTATAGATAACAAGTTAGTTTTAAATTCAATTTTAATTACTGGTTAAACCTTGTTTCAACTACTGAAACAATACAGCAACACACAAATGAAAGAATGCCATGCTGGAGGTGCAAATGAGTTGCAGCTATCACTTCCTTGCCCACAGCATTTATTTAACAAACTGCATCCAGTGATATTAACACATGGACCTTTCTGCTATGCTAAAGATGCACAGAACATAAACAGACGCCAACATCATTTCAAGGCGCCTGCTATAAAGTGTTATTACACCGAGCTATAAAAATGCCAGAGAACTTATGGTTGAATAAAAAATGAAAATGAATGAGACAGTTAAGAACCAGGTGGAGTGCTATTTTTTCAGGAACTTATCAATGCTTTGGGTTTCAACCCTTTAATAACCAGCACCAAATTTGGCACCAGTTCTTGACACCCAACCCCAATGAATGAAGAGGGAATCAATAAAATAAAATAAAAAACCCTGTCTATTAACTGCTCCAATGCTCCTGTTGAGGTACCTTTAAATGTGTTAAAATATAATGAAACAGGTTATCAATCCATGAAGGGTAATTTGCTTAGTGTAAAGAGAGATTGTGTAAAATATTAGCAGCTATGTAATACTCACATTTTAAATCACCAGTCTGCCTCCCTTGAAAGAAAATTATTTTAAAATCTGGGCCCTATTTTTATAGTTGTGGCCATTATTCTTGTAGGTTGTAAAAACGTTTTACTCACTAAATTAATTGCTGAGATCTCACGATCCGGCAGCACCCCTAAAACAAAGTCCTGCAGGACAAACAACAAGAGCAGCATGATCAAGATTAAAGGTTAATGCAATTGTGACAGTTGACCATTGATTGAGGGTGGTGCATGTTGTCAAACTGCACACACAGCGAAGTTTTTCAGTTGACAATCTACCATCAACATTATGAGCTATAAATACATGACACCACTTTATTAGGCTTGAAGCATGGAAATAAATCACTTCTTGCTTATTGCAGGTTTTTGTCAGACAAGGCAACATAATACACACAAGAATTGTAGTATTGTTCTAAAATGTAATAATTAATCCTAACTCATATTTAATGGGGATTATTGTAGTTTCATTTTTTAGGGTATTAAGAAACATTAGAATTTGCTTGACAAAATGAGAACATTTGGATCCCCAGGAATTTTAAAGCCAACCTGTCAAGATCTGTTTACCTCTTAATGTGTATATATAAGTAGTCATATCTTACTCTCTGCGTGTGTGTGTGTGTTTGTGCTATACTGGTATCACATCTGTACATAATATACACATTATTTCTAGTTCTCTTCTCATCTCTTTTTAATCTCTTTCCTCTCTATCAAAGGTTACCCTAATATTGTGGCAACATATGGCCGCGGATACACTGGATTCGCACCCAGCTACAGCTACCAGTTCCCTGGTGAGTTAAAGGCTTTCTTAAAATATCAGTGTTGCTGATTTCTGTAATGCACTCTCAGACATACACGCACAAACACAAGCACACACGCTCATCAATATACAAGTCAGTCACCAAATAATCTGCAGGGTTAAAAGTATGTTACGTGTCTGGATTTCTGAACTAGCTTTTGAAAGCTGACGTATAGTGAAGTAAATTGCTTACTCCTTTTTATCCCATATTTGAACACTACCATGACCAAATGTCTAAAATGGGGGAAGTTCTTCGTCTTCTGTGGTCCAATGTATGCAAATTCATCTGTGAAGAAGCAGAAAAATGAGCAGTGCTTTGTGTAGGCAGATTTTAAAACATGGTTCTTGTAATGGAAAATGAATAAAGTCATTTTCTGCATTAAAAGTGTTGACTCAGAGTGCCAGGCACTTTAATGGAAGTCCAAATGGGATGCATGCAGTCTGGAGGTGAGCAGCTATACCTGAGATTCTGTGGCTCTGTGGTGCCTCACTTAGACAGGCATCCCGTCAATTTCATGCTTTATTTAGGGACTTTACACATACTTTGTTTGCCATGCCAGACATCATTCCTTCCACTGATAAGACGGAATGGGAAATATCTGACAGCAGCTCAGATCTCTGTAATATCTTTGTGAAATAGATTCAGGAATAGTAAGACAGGAGCTCCACCTGTGACCACCTGCAGATCAGACATATGCTAGATTTATACTTGACCACAACATTATTTGACAGAAGAAAGGGAATAGCACCTACTCATCAATGTGGGTGAACATGAGTAGCATAGAAATTAAGCAATTTTGGTCTGTTAATTTTTTTAAATGGCATAATTTATGAATATAATGACCCTTTCTTTTGATAACTGATTGATATATATGAATTATATGAATGTGAATCATATTCCAACAACGTACATAATTGTTTTTGTGTGCATAATATATCTAATATGACATTTGGAATATCCTTCACATTCTGTAAAAGCATCTTAAAAAGTTGAACTTGTGAAAAGTGAGTGAAGAAGGATAGGGAAAGGAGCGATCAGTATTTATTCCGTATAAGTAATTCTAGTTAAACATGGATTTTTAAAATGTTTACTGTTTAGGACAAATTAAGGGATATCACCTTCCCTGAGGCAGAATGTATGATCCTGTCCATGTTAAACTCAATTTAAAGAGTTTGATAAAGCTGTATGATTAAAACAGCCTCCTTTGGGCTCGCTCAACTCTTGACAGGGTAATTGGAATTTTTAATGCATGAATCAAACTCCTTGTCCAAATTAAATAACCTCAGGCCAAATATTGACTAGTGTCCTTCCTTACTAAGATGTGGAAAGCATCCTCAATTTAAGATCAAAAGCTTTTTCTCACTGTACACAGCCTCACTGAAACTCTCCTATAAATAAATGGAGCTGGGACCAAGCAGGCTGGATCCAGAGGTGTAAATTGCGGGCAGCATTTCATGGCTTTTTTACACCCAGTAAACCCCAGGGGTCCTCTGTTAACAGGAAGAAAGTGGTTAGGCAATTGTCCAGTGGTCATGATAAAACAGTAATAAAACACTCATCAGTGATGAAACACTGAATTAAATAAGAATACTTAATAAGACATACACAGAAAAAGAGAAACCAAAGCTGTTATGTTGGAAGTGTAGAAAACAGAACCTAAAAGAGAAGTGAAATATACAACACAACCTAAAAAAAAAAGACAGCATTCAGTGCAGCAAGTTAGACTGTCAGTCACCAGCTCAACAGCTGTTAAACAGTATCTGACAACTTAGCACTCTGGTCCTTGTGACACTCCCAATTAATTCCAACATTGATCACAAAGTGCGTTTGATATTGATCACAGTATGTTTCTACGTGTCTGTATTTGTGTGCCGTGAGTTGCTTACAAATTATTCCATCATAGCACAGACATCATTACTATTTAATGCACTTAGAGACCTTCACATATTACTGATGTAAATTACATCATCCTCTATCTGTCAATTGTTGTCCATGCAAGCGATCATATATCAAAGCATTTTCCCAAAGAGCAAACTCAGACAGTGGTATTTATTTGTGTTCAAACTAGTAGTTACTGTACAATTATTTTTGGTGGGGAGAACACCTACTAATATCAACAGATGTTTCTCTGACACAGCTAGTTGTAGTTACATACATTAGCTGAGTAATATTGAAAAGTAAACCTTTTTATACATATCATAATATGAGAGGAGAATAAAAACGAAGAGAATGAACAACTTAAAGATACCCTGTAGAGTAGTGTTTTAATGAGTGGGTCCTTGTATTGTTTGTGTCGATGGTTAGGGCTAACCCTTTTCTACCAGCATGTGTATAAGGACACACATGCATGACACAACCATGGAGGTGGCATGATAGATATATGACACATCTGCTGACTGCAGAGCAGTAATGCAGTTGCTGGCATAATAATGTGCCAATAAATTAGGAGAACACTGCTGATGTTAACAATGCAGATTTTGCAACATCAAAAAATGCAAGAGGGCTCTGCAAATGTTTTCTGAGGCAGAAAATATTACTAGCCTGCACATAATAGTTTGATTTGATTTGAAACACTGAATAGAAACAAAACCATTTTTGGTTATGAAGAAAAAGCCACAGGGTACCTTTAATTGCAAAACAATAATGCAAGCAGCGTTTGGTCGAACATTTGAGGATTGGAAAATGAGTTCAATATCATAAGGCCCTAAAAGACTCTTTACATTCCTTTTGAAGTATGAAATCATAAAATATACAAATTTTCTTTTTCACTTATAGGACATATATTCAGTTTTTCACAAGTACATAGAACTAATCTTTGCACATATTTTAAGCATATGTTTGTCCCCTGTTTAGCCATTACAGAATGCATTCAGACTGATAACAGACAGAGGTTTGAAGTGTTTGATAAAGATGTGCACTCTGATTTTTGCTCAGTTTTTATATTCCAACCTGTATTTTATATGCACTGCTGTAATCACACACTGTTTACCTCGGTGTAGCATCGTTTCAGCATTATGCCAGAACTAAAGCTGGAATTGAATTTCAAACATGATGCTGCATACTGCATGTGTAGTGACAATCAAGAAGACAGCAATGTTTACCATTACCTCAGAATTACAAATGGTAAGGAGGTGTAACAAATGATTAGCAACATCCCAAGAACAACAAGTCTGTTTGTTTTTTTCTATTCATCAGAGCTTTTCTTTGGCGAAGTGGACACAATTACTTGATTGTTTACTATGTTTAAGTAACACATTTTTCTCAGCTTTACACTGATTTGTTTGTTAGTAGGGTTATTATCTTCCGAGAGACTTGTGGCACAATGATACACAATAACTTGCCGCAGTCATCTGTGTCTGATCCCATTGTGACAAAAATGTCATGAAGGTTTTCTCAGATTGAGCTTCTGCACATACAGGACTTTGATGGGAAGCAGTGCTATTGTCAGTGTCAAATGAAAGCAGAAACAGAGGGGACTGTAATGTATGCATGTAAATGTGACATGTGATATGTGAATGTTGTCATGTTGCCATTTTCTGTGTGGATGTAAACATCCCCACTGTTTAAGATGAAGACCCATGGACTTGTGCTGAGGCTGTTACTGCCTTTACCTTCAAATAACACCGTTCCCTCAGACTCGTCTTGTTGTATTGCTGTCATCATGTGGTTTCGAAAGAAAATAATGCAAACATTTCTGACACTTTCACTCTTGAGTTGTAGCTGAATCTCCATATTCATTTTCAGTCCATGAAGTAACCTCACTTTGAATTGAGCATCATCTTTGCTTTTACCAAAAATCCTTTGCACACACCCAAGACATGCTTCCAAAAAATAATGCAAAAAAAATGTGATGTTTGGGACTCCAGAGTAGTGTTAATCAATCTGATTGACATATTTGCATGATTGAGGATAACTTACTAAAAAGGGGAACACAGTAGCTATAATGCTAAACCCACCCTGCACTAGCAAACTACTTAAAGGGTAGATTCACCCAAATTACAATCAAAACACATTTTCTCACTTACTGTATGTCTTCTGGTATCTAGCCATGTAGATAATTTTGGCTTTATTTGCCTAGGTTCTGTGACATCAGCCTCTGAGATGTGTGCTGCAACCCCAATGCAATGGAGGTGAATTAAATTTTGTTTCATGTTCATAGTATTGAAAAGTTACATGAACAAAATTCAATAGCAACATGTCTTTCCACAATCAGTGTACCTGTTACTCTAGATAATCCACAGATGTCGCTGTGAACAGTTTTAATCAGTACATTTTGAGAAACTCCCCTCACCTCCAGTGTATTGGGCTGATACCACTAGAGTTAAGTGAGAGAATACCTTTGTTTTGTTTGGGTAAACCAATGCTTTAACAGCTGCTGCACTGTTGCTATCATCAACTGGAAGCAGTAATACATATGCTGTTATAGTGAGATGAAAACATTGTCAGATAGCTTTGGAGTGATGTCAGGGTGCTACATATCTGTAAATGTAGGTATCAGTATCACTTAAGCTGAGCTAAGATAGGTAGTTCCCATGTCAGTGGTGTAGCTTCAGTTTATTTTCAGCTATTGAACCCACACAGAGCTGCCTATGAACATACAGCTGTAGGATGATTGTGTGTCTCAGTGAGGGCTTGTTGTTAATATGACTTTAAAGCATTTTAAACTGACAGTTAGCAAAAATATTACCACACATTCCTTATGTCATTCTAACCATAAATGAAATAGTAAATAATGTTCTTTAAATGTGATATTCCTCTCAGAAAGATAGAAAAAACAACTGTACACCGTCAGTGAGTTATTCAGAATTATGACAGCTTTTGAGAAATTTCTGCATTAGCACAAAGAAAACTTGAAAGTAACATTCACTATAAACAATGTTGTAAACTGTTCTGCTCATGCTGGATGGCAGCTGGGGCAAGAATCAAAGTATGAAAATACAGCACACATCAGCATTACAGAACTTGACTTAAATGATCAGACTTCAGAGGTAACATTTGTCAGGCGACAAAGAGCAAACTAAAATTTAAAGTATTTCAGACTCAAAGTGAGGTCCTTTTGTACCTCATTTTAATTCAATCAGACATATAAGAACGCACCATTCCCTAGATACTGCAGGTTAAAATTGCATTGCACAGATTTTCAAATTAGAAAGTTTTGTTGAAATTAAGATCCTCGCCTCATGTTGTGGTAGTAGGAGTGAGACATGTAGCTGTCCTGTTTTGAGCTGACTGACATTTGCTTTACTGCATCTGCTAAAATACTCTCTTAAATTTCAAGTTGAGGAAGCAATGCTTAGCCACAATGTTTTGCCACCTAGAGAGAAGCTACATTTATTTCATGCTCTCCATAAATTCATGCCATGTCTGTTTTGTTTTTGTTTTTTAATCCATTTCATGATTTTTTGATTATGATTGCCTGAGGACATCAAATCTACAGTAGGATAATCATATTTTCTCTTTACATTTTTATACTTAGATACCTAATGGATTAGATAGGATGCTGTTCTTCCCTACTTAAACCCAAAATGCAGCTAGAAACAGAGAAAGCAGGACCTGACAAGGTATAAGGAACATTACTGTACATTATTCTCGTCCCTGTGCAACAGTCTAATTAGTGTTAGCTTGCTGATAAATGTGCTATTGTATTATTCAACTTTCAGCGCCCTGGGGAACATCCCAAGATGTGCTGCATTTAAAGCATGAGATGACTAGTTTGGAGGACCTTATGTGATTAAGGCGTTGAAAGCCACATTCAAAGAAGTATCTTATTTGATCACAGCCTTACAGTACATTGAACTGTTGTCTTTTTTTAAGATTACCCTAGGCTAAGACTGTATGCAGTGAAAGGACCTTGTGTTTTACTGTGCATATTAAAATGCAAATGGCTAGAAAGAAAATAGCTTTTAGCAATAAGTGCAAGTTAAGCTTATGCACTGTAGTTTATGTACAGTATAGTTTCTGCCAGTGGTGGCAGCAAATATAGAAGAAGAAATATGAAGAGTTTTAAGAAGAACAAGAAGATAGTATACTCCATTGTGTGTATGTTGTATGCATGAATAGGAAGCTTGTCTGTATGAGGAAAAATGTAATTTAAAAAAAGAAAATGTAGTATGCATATGTGCATTATGCATGTGAAAAAGCTGTAGAAGTGAACATCAGAAGCAGGGATACACCCCTCACACATTCATATTGTACTTTCTATTGTTAACCAGTCTTGAATCAGTTCCTTTCATTAAACGCACATGATGAATGCACAGTTGAATGCACACACCCGACACACACAGAGAAGCTGTATTCATACAAAGACTGAGATTCAGGAGCTATGTATGAAGGGAAGGGTGGAGGGACTTAACCAGGTGCTTCTCTCTGCTCTCCCGTCTTCCTGTGCGACTCGCTGCCTCCACAGCCGTGCCCTCAGAGCCTCCCCTGGCATAAATGACCATTATGGCTCCATTAGGGCTGCTACTAGGAGGTCATTATGCTACACTGAAAAACCAGGGATGAAGATGTTAGTGGGGTCCCATCAGGGGAGAGACACAGGCTGAGTGAGAGAAAGACATAACACTCAGTCATCCAGCTACTCCAGATGTCATGACAGACAAACAGCAATTCAGGTCCAGTGAGTCAGCCTTTTAAGTGGTAGAAGAATGGAGGGAAAGGATGATTAAGGAGGGGAGAGGGCAGCGGTAAGTGTAGCAAGGGTGCAATGAGAAGAGAGGGGTGGGTAATTTTGGGTTACCAGTTACCTTAACACTAAAGACAAAGAGAACTATCCAGGCTGTTTCTAAAAAAAATATATTGCATCTTGTGTCTCTTTCTCACCACACATTATAACAGTGTTTGTGTAGTGTATATTTGTTGTCATTGGTGGATTGGTTTTTCCATCTGTTTTTCTTGTCTTGTTGCCATATCCTTTTCTTGTCACACGCTTCATCTGTGTCAGATCTGCTTCCCCCGGCAGATATGACGAGTAGGATAGCACTGCGGTAGCCTCCGTCCCTCTGTATCTCCACCTCCACCAACCAACCATGCCTGAGACACAGCAGTACACTCCATCATATCTAAGTGACAGAAAGTGACATTTCAAAAGCCTTAAATCAGTGTGGAGTAGATTTCTCTTTCTGTGTGGATGTAAACAGGATTCAGCCCAGCAGGTGGTTCTGAATTCCACAGCTTCTCTTGCTACGAAATATGAAAACCTGCAGGGTGACCTGGTTGGCAATGAGACCGTCCCATACGCAGAGGACGAGGGGTTTGGCTGCCATTACCACCCACATGTCTGTCCTTGTTGAGTTGTCCTGATTCAAGTTACTTAACCCCTACTTGCTTAAGGGATAGTACATCTGGCTAAAATGCATATTGTATATTTATGTATGATTCAAAGCCATATGCATGGAAACAAGATATGTTTTACTTGGCCACCGTGGTACAGTATGGATTGTCCTGTGTCCTGTCCTCAAATACAGGACACAAAGTGACAGATGTTGCATGGGTTTGGGTTACACCAATAGAAGGTGCATGTTGCTCTCTGCAACTGTAAGTAACAGTGAAAAGAAGGCTGCTGACATTTTGACTTCTCTTGTCCTGTAGGAGAAGAATATATAGGTACAGGGAGCAGCTGTCCTCTCAGCAGGTGGCATATAAGGAAAGAGAGCTGCTGACCTGTGCAATTGGTATGATTGTGACTCCTCCTGAGGGCTGCATGCCCCTATAAACTGAGGCAGAGCCAGCCAAGCATATGATAAATGCACCAGAGGTCACACCAGGGCATTGGCCTGAAACTCCAGTTAGCCTCCCAGGGTTTAACAACTGTTTGCTGTTGGGAGATGGAAAGATGTATAAAGCTATGAACTTTTGAAGCAAAGGTAACTTTTGCAAGGTTGGTGGTCAAGGACGAGAAGGTATGGTGGCTGTGCAGTGTGTCTAGCTTCATAGAGTAAAGCTCTGCTGATGAGCGAAAGTGAAGATGAGAACGAACAAGCAAACCTTTTCCTATATTAACATGGTGTTAAAGCAAACTCAACACTTCCTGTAGCTCCATTTCATACTAAAGGCCCTCAGGCATAGAAATCTCAGTTCATCACAATGTTGGAATCAAAGACAAACTAAAAATGTATTTACATCCAGTTAGAGTCTGACTACAAGAACTCTGCTCCATTCATTTCAGTACAGTTGACTCCAGGTGCAGATAAGCAAACTGGCATGGCTCCAGTACAGCTCTAGCCTCATGTGGATCCAGAGAAGACGCCATTGTATCAACATCGACCCTACTGGCCCACTAATTAAAAGTGTGGAAGATGCCTTTTCAAACTTTCTGTCCAATGAAACTCTCTTGTTGCTGGTTATAGTTCATTACTTCCATTGTGGATGATGATGTAGTTTGGAACACCATGCGCAGTCATTATCAGCCGATCTGAAGCTCTCTTAAGTATTCAGACATCTTATATTTCCCATTTCAGTACAATAAGTACCCCACTTTTTGGCTACAGTACTGGAGCAGGTGGAAAAAATCACTGGCCTGAGGCTGATGAGGAGCTTACCTGTGTCATGGGTGCATGCCACATTGTCCTCCATAAGACAGATCCCACTGTTTGTATTTTTACTGCACTCAGGAGATGTGGCGGTGGCACACACAGCAGTGCTATCGGTAGAGCAGGTTTCTATTGAAGTTATACAGCAGATTGTTCCTTCGATCCTGTGACCATCTCTCTACAAGCTGGGTGAGCTGTGACCCCAGCAAGTGGTCCCACAGGCCAGAGTGAGTGCTACAGGGCTGGAAGCAGATGGCCCTCCTGATGCCACACTGACTCACAGATTGGCTTTAATTGCCAAGGCTGATCATTAGCCCAATGGGTCTGTGGAGGCCGGGGCACTCCATGAGTCGCAGGCCTTAAAATAGGGCCTGACAAGGAGCGTCGTGACCTCGCACACTTGAACGACCATGCACAATGCATCTTTCTCTCACACACTTGGACACACACAGGCATAAAACTGACACAATCAAAGACTCTTCAAGGCTGCGTATGAAGGCAAAGGAGGTGGAGGGACTTTACCAGGGCCGTCTCTCTGCTATCCTGTCTGCCTCTCTGACTCACTGTCTCCACAGCAATGCTGACTGCACACTCACTCACATGTGCACACACACACACACACACACACACACACACACACACACACCATCGCACATGCAGACTCTCTGAGCTCCCCAGGCCATGACTCCATTCCCTGTGACAATAGTGAGTGTGCTGCTCTGACGTCAGTAGATAGCACTGTATGTCACGCCCTGTCTACTTCTGTGTGTGTAGTCTAGACTGCTCTCAGATCAGCTCTGCTCTCCATTAACAGCCCTCAAATCCATTTTATGTACATATGCTTTGTTGTCAGAGGGAGACACTATAGGCTACCAAAGTACCGTATGTGTTTTCCTGGACATGGAATAGAGGTGGCTGATGGATTCAACAGGTGTAGCAGCACTCCACCTACATGCGCTTCACAGGAGCACTAGTGGTTTTGTTAATATATGTTTTGTGGTATGGTTTTATTTTATTTATTATTTATTTCATTTTATCATTCTGTGTAGATTCAGTGTGTACTGCTCTATCTGCATGCTCACATACACACAAGTCAGGTCACGTGCACATGCATGTGTGCCTCCTGGGGTGTGTGAGCACCTGTCTCTGCAAAACCAGCTACTGCAGTCTGACACAGGCAACGCTGAAATGCTGACTATTTACTGAAAGTGGAAGAGAAGGCTCACCTCATTTGCCCAGTTCTTAACTCACCCTAGGACAGCAGAGACATCCTCACACTCTGAAGCAGGCAAACAGTCTGCTATGGAGACCCCCATTCTAGGTTCCTGTGGTGGGGAAGATGAGCTGCTGTAAGAGGCAGAGTGGCAACGCTAAAGCTCATTATGTCTCGACTGTTGAGCTGCTGGTCTAGAAATGAAACTTGAGCTGCCCTGCCTCGTACATGACTGCCACCTTTGGACACTGCTGGAGACCAGCAGGAGAACAGAAAAGGAGCACAGACATGGAAGTAGGCAGAGGAGTACAATATGTGTGTCTGTGAGATCATGCTCAGTGTCTACTGCCTGTTGTTTTGATGCCACCCACTGTTCGAGAGCTCCAGGCCGAGCAAGTTGGGTACTTGCTAGGTCTCTACCCAGCTCCCTCCTCCTTTTCCTCTATCCTTCCATCCCTCCCTACTGCTGACTGGGCTAATAGCCCTCCAGTTGCTCTCCACTCTTTCCCTAGTGCATGGACCATACATACGTATATAAACATGTATGCATATATTCATAATCATGGCACACAGCCCTCTGTATACCTCCGCCCATGTGTGGAAACATTGCTTACAGCTCCAGTAATCAAGTGGAAGCCAATGTTGCAGTGCTATTTTTGGGTCATGCCACATTTTACCCTGCTTGCCCCTGGTATCTGGAGCAGATTGTGTAACTGCAGTGCATGGAGCTGACTAACATATAATGGAGTCTGTTAGTGTTTTAACTTAGCTATAAAATCATGTTCATGAAATAATGTCAGCAAAGCTGCTTCTTTTTATTATTATGATTACTAACATTAATACATTCTTTTTTTCCTGCTAAATTAGTAATTCCTACAAAAGCAAGTTCGCACTGATCAGTGCAAATCCACAAACACATATTTAACTTGAATGGTGAAATGACACTTTGAAACTCTGAAAACCTGAAATTATCCCCCTTTATCGTTCATCTGTCCCCTCCACTGCCACCCTCAGAACTGGGAGATGGACATTAAAATGCATAAAAAATTAAGGCTGTTTACTTGGACACTAATGAGAGGAGGCTTAAGTAGTCTAGTTTAATTAGTATGATTGGCTCTATGGGGACCGCACATGCAGGGCCATAACAACTGATTCACTCAGAGCTCACAGGACCTTTTCATACTCTCTGAGTGTCAGAGCTGATGTCAGAGGAGATTGGACTGCAGAGACATGTTGCCTTTACTGATCCCAGGTTGGAAAGGAACACTGCAGTTAAATGCACTGAAGCAGACCATTACATAAGCACCACTGCAAGGTCAGACATCTGTGTCCTCACTGTCTGTCTCTCTCTATTTAAGTCACCATCATGAACTGCCTTGGATATTAGGGTTGTGAACCAAGACCCTGTCCCATCCACAAACCAGTGTCACTGTTTCCTGAACCAAATGGATTTAAATGTTTTCGCCGTATCTACTCTGGCAGACTTCCCCTCTCTTTTGAAATGCATTTTTTTCTCACCTTATTGTTTTGCTCTCCATTCCTCCTCCTTTAACTATTTTTTTGTGTATGAGTGACTGAGAGTTATGTTGAGGCTTGTGTGGAAGCAGAATGTGTTTAGATCAGCTCTGTAGCATAGGAGCAGTTTCCTTTTTACTGAAGTGCATGGGAAGGAGTACAAAGAGGAGGTCGAAAGTGCGGCTACACTTCAATAAAGAGCCTAGTTTGTCCTCTTTGATGCTATGCAGTCATGCACTTCAACTACAAAGAAACGGCACTCTTGTCACTGAGAACTGAAGTAAAAGACACTGAGTCCACTACACCACACAGTCACTCACACACAGTGAGCTGTGTGATGTGTATGCAGAGTTTGCAGTTTCAGAGGCTGCAGTTATTTCCAAGTTGAGAGTATTTTGAGCAACATCATAATAAAACGTATTAAGTATTTTTATTCATTCTAATTTATGATTGATTCATTCAGGGCTAACGTCATATATAGCTAGTATGCATCATGTAATATAGAAACTGGTAAGGCAATCTGCAATTCATTATGCTAGTTTTGACAGACAACATAGTGAGGATGGAGACTGCTCTTCAGCTGAAGGGCTCTGGGTCGAGCCCCCTCGTCAGCAAGAATCCACCCTGCTGAAGTGTCCTTGAGCAAATCACTCAGTCCTTACTAGCTCCAGCGAGGCTAGTCTGTAGCTCAACCTCACCTCTGACCTTCCTGTGGAGAAATCCACAGGAATCCCATTATATCTTTACCATCTGCAGTATGGTAACTGTAGATGCATGTTTGTGTGGCATGTGAATTCAGAATACATTGTAATTTATACATTTCTATCCAACCTCTTGTAATGGTTTAATGATTACAGTGGATAAGATGACTTGGTGTGTCAAACTAATTTTAGTACATGATTATGTCTTGTAAAGGGACAGAGCAGTTCTCTTGCAGCAGGGTGGATTTTTGTTTTGTGTGGTTCTGAAAGGTTACCCAGTTGAAATTTTACCAAATATATCTCCTTCCTGGCCTCATCATTTTGTTCAAAGGTGTAAGATACTTGTGCAATTGCTACCATAAAGCCAGGCTTTGCTGAGCGCTGGGCTCACTCCACTTCTGTAATTGACTTTTTCTCTCCCCACTCAAAAGCCACAAAGTCTTAATGGCAAAGGATCAGTGTGCCAAATGGTTTCATTACATACAGAAACCATTACCTTTGGCAAAAAAGAGCCACGGCTTAGGCAAAGGGACACACACAGAAACAAACACATTGACAGGGACCCACACATATCCACATACAGTAGTGAAGTCATATATGGTCATATCAGTGAGCAATAGAAAATTGGCTATTCTCATCATACTGTGTAGAGCCAATATGTTGGCACTATACTGTATTTAGAGCACTCCCAACGGTATTACGACATATACACTTGAGAGAATTTAGTTTTTCACGGCAAAAGCTCTCAAATGGCAATAGCCTGGCTCATGAAGAGATACATCATGTTGTGTGGTCAGCTGTTGTGGAAAAACGCTAAATGCCGTTGAGGAGTTGACGTGAGCAGCTGTTATGCTAATCAACACATCAACCCATTTCTCAGCAGCAGTATCTCATGATACTGGGATATCATACTGAAGTGTAGCTGTATCTGTGATGGCCTCAGTATTGTACAGTAGTTCTTCTCAAAGCTGTTGTATTTGTATTCCTTTAATGGGATGTGGTATGTTTCAGTGATGTTTTTATTATTATTATTTCTTTTTAGATTATTATTTCATTATTATAGTTGAAAAACCTCAACATTTTTTGCAGTTCATCGTAACCATTTGTAGCACACAGTAAGTGGGATACTGTCAAAATTGAGGCATCAGAGGCAGATATATCCTGACTTTTAGTCCCTAGTATGGGTCAAGCTCCAAAAACACTGGATCCTTCAATTCCGATACAACTTGTCTTTCATTAGACAAATTAAATCTGTAGTCTCCAAGCTCAAGCCGAGATAATCCTGATAACATCATCAAGCCAGATGAGTAAATTGAACTTAATGTGTAAAATCAGCGGAGTGCCCCTTTTACTAGGGTGTAGTTAAATTAAAATGAAGCAGCCTGACTTCCCCAGTATCCCAAGTTTAACTGAGCTGTCTAACAGTCAAGTTGATGTACAAAAGGACATGTGGCAATACAGGCTAATAGAACAAAGGAGTAAAATATTTTGGAGTGGATCAATTTAAAGGACATCTTCATGTAAGCACTTGAGTTGCCATTTTACTGTTTAATTTTAATTAAATTTTTTGTTTAATTTTTACAACATCTCTACTCTAGCTGTTCTGTTTCAGATACGCTTGGCATCCTCTTTACTGTGTGACCTTTGTGGCACGTGCACAGAATCCAAACACTGAAAGAAACCAGACATACACATGGCAAGATTCATTTGAATGATTGACAAGCAGCCCAGCTCTGTTAATCAAGTTATGCTTACTCTGATTAGGACCTTAATGTGAGTAAGATAACCCGGTTAAGGTGTTTACATGAGAGTTGCAATAATATGCGTATTGCATTAGTCTGGTTATAATTGAATTATTGTTGTGCATGTAAATGCTCTTTCTCTCTCTCTGGCTCATTCCCAGACACCAGTCTGTATTTTATGTGAGGGGAAACCTCTGTGTGTACTGTAGGTCTCTGCTGATCAGAGGAGAGGTGAGACATGAGCATGTGTGCAGCAGTTCATATGAAAGCCACCTGGCTCTCTCCAGCTCTGTGATTTATGCCTTTGATAACAACAACCCAGAGATGCTTTCAACAACAACAAAGTAGCGCTGAAGGATGACAACAATGGGACACTTGTCAGTCTGGAGATGAAAAGATGTCTTGCTAGGTGGCTGTCTCTTTTGTTACTTTGATATATATATATATATTTATTTTGTTTATTTGTTTCTCTATATCTTATCAAAGGTTATTAATGAAGCAAAATGTGAAGTGGAGTCAGTTTTCCATCTCTGACAGAATGCCTCCCTCCTCCTGTGAGAAGGCGGCAGTGTGCTTCCCTGCCTCTGCTATGACTTTTTTCTCTGGCTTGTCCTTCTTACTGTCATACAGTGATAGGAAAAAACATGCACCTCCTATATGATTTCTTAATTTGTCTAAATTTTTTTTTTTACATTGAACTTGCTCAGATATTTCTGTTGGTTCTTCCTTGTAACTTTTTAAATTATTATATGAACTACTCAGTTGAATAGAAGGAGTGTGTACCGTAAACCACAACATGTAACTTAATAGGATACATGGTTCAACACTTACTTGATTTGTATTGAACATCAATGCATTGATATCTTTGGTATTCTAGTTTGCAAAACTGTTTTGTAGTGAAACCTATATGAATAATTAATCAACACTCTTATGATACAAATGCAAAATAGAATTTTTTTGGATAATTAGAAATTAGATTTTTTTAAGGCAAACAGGCAGAACTGTTTGTTTTTTTTAAATCAGCCTTCTGTTTGATTGCCATGTATCTGTTTACAATGAGATTCATTCATCAATAGTCCATCATTAAATACACTTTGGTTATGGCAGTTTAATTTCAAATTGTATATTTTAGCAGCAGAGTTAGCAAGTAACAAAATCTATCTACCCAGCTATCGTACTTACTGTAAGTTTGAAGAATGAGCATTTCTACTTATTTTCATTGTGACAACTGTATTAGATACTTTGCAAATTACATGTAAGATCTTACATGCAAAAATGAAATAATCTTCTAGAATACCGTGCAATTCCATTATGCCTACTACTGTACAAACTTAAAATACAACTTATAAATAATTTAATACTCTGAGAGGGACCATTCTTTAAAATAACTACTTAAAACATTTTTATAGCATCTAGTTTTTTACTGTTTCTTCTTCACTCTTACTTAATAGTGAAATTCAATAGTTAATGCAACAGTTTTAGGGGAGCATTTTAACATTGCAATATATCAGTACTAATTTAGATTATTTTCCTTTGTTTTGTTTTCATAAAAGATATTTTCCTTTGTAACAGTACCATACAACACTTACTTGATTTAGTGGTGTGGAAGAATAGCACTTTATTGTGGGTGTGGCTATTATGTTTAACCAGAGTATAATATAATCAAATTTCTTGGCATATTTTTCTTGTCCAAAATACGAAACAGAATTCCTTGAGAATTAATTAGACACCCGTGTCCTGGCCTTATTTCTCCATCAATTTCTTGTTCTCTTTGTCCTTTCTTCTCTTTGTCTTCCTCTTCTACTGATGTGGCTGCTGTCCTCCTCTGTTCATCTGTTTCACTCATCTCTGCTCTATACTGTTCATCTGTCTCATTCTTTCTGTCAGCCCCCAAAATCGACTAGCTGCAGGCTGAAATGCTTGTTCACAAGCCTCTTTCCCAAACCAAGCTACTGTGTTAACCAGTGTAGCATGAAAACTCTGTTAGCCAGCAAGCTAACCCTGGTTAACTGCACTGCAATGGTAAATTGTAGCATGTCATGTTATTTTTCGCTAGTTTGGTTTAATGTTCAGCTAAAATCTTGGTAAAAACTTTTATGCTACACATTATTCACACTTTATAAACACTGTATTTGTAATGTATCCTTACTTTACACCATTTGAGATCTCAAGTGAATATGAAGTATTAGTGTTGTGCTAGTCCCTATTAGATTTCAGTGTCCGAGATATTAAAATGTGGGCATAGGCTACTTCATCCATAGAATATCAGCTGTCCCTGGGCTCCTCCTGTGCATTAGATAGTTGACAGTCTTCTTATAGCAGAAATGAATGGAGTGCTCTGTGACTGATGGAGCTCCTTTGTCAATGACGGGGGAGCTGCTGCTGGCAGTTTTGGGCCAGAGAACAGTACAGATTACATTAACATCAGTCAAGCTGTTGTCAGTCTGGTAGGACATAAATAGGACCTTATTGATGCATAATGCAACAACTTTTCATTGTGACGTTTTCAGAGTAATGGGATCAGAAAGTAAGTCTGTGGCTAGAAAGGCAGTATGCCAAAAAAGATCTGCAGGAATGTATCAGAAATAGTACATCAGGAGAAATATCAGAGGTAATGTTTAGAGTTTTAGGGGTTTATTAGCACAAGTTAAGATCATACAACAAAATTACAAAGGGTATAGGTCAATTTGTAGGGGTCACTATGCGTCAGCTGACCCGGCTTCATCACCTTCCTCCTGTCCAGAGTTCAACGTCTATACTAGATGACGTACACATACTAGGCAATGTGGGGTCCAACATGGGTATCTCAGGGCATGGTGACTGACATTTGGTCATTTTGTTGTTAAAATCGTGCAACGCAACTGCAGAGCAGCTTGAAAACATGGTGACATTAGGAGGAATACATCATAAGTGGTCATGATGGGGGCTAGAATTAATTTGACCAATCACATCACCTCCTTTTCTTTAGTGCTTTGACTGTTTTGTAATAGAGAAAACAAAGCTTTTTCCACTGTGCTGTTTGATAACTATGACACTGCCCCTACTGCGTCTCTCCTCCTAGTTCAGTCCAGTCAAGTTCACAGAGACTCACAAAATACATTTGCAGGTAGAAAAGAACTGGTGTGCACCCAAGAAAAATTACACTTTACAGGCATAAAGTGTCGGCATGTGCTATGCACTGTCATGAAAATAGAGATTTATGTTCTCTGGATGCACATTGTTCTCCTTTAGCACAGAACTGACAATACCATGAATCTGACATGCCATTCTGTTTGGCAAGTTACTTTAGCTGGAAGTTTATTATAGGTAGGGAAGGATATGGATACATATAGGTAACAGTTGCATCATTTTCTGAATGTTGGTGTATATTTGTAAACAGTGGAGTTGGATGGATAGAAAAATACAAGTTAATGTCAAAGCTGTAAGGATATAGAATACAATGTCAGTTAAAGCTTTTTGTAGGGAGTGTAGAGAGTTACTACATAGAATAATTTCAGACTGGGAAATTTCTGTAGAAATTTGCAACTGTTGTGAATATAAATATTTTTATGAAATGTTAATGTTTGTGTTGAGAAAATGTAATTCTTTTGCTTGGAGAAGGGGTGAAATGTCTGATATGTTTGACAGTCCTCATCTTTCTTTAGGTCTAATCTTTCTTCCTTTCTGTGTGTGCTCCTGAAGAAGGCTGAATTTCTATGCCACAGGCTTGAGGAGAGAAAAGCTGAGGACAGTTCCCCAGAGTCCGGACACCAAGGCCCCCGGGCCTCCACAGCTCATAAACAGATGTGTCCTTGTCCCCAGCCAAGCGCAGCCACTCAAGTGGCAAAGCAGGGGCCCAATAATTGTGAAGAATTGAAAGCTAAATATTGGCTTTATCTCCTCAGTAATAAAAGGGCCATGAAATTGATTTAATGCTGCAGCGCTTCTCTTGGGTGGCTTCTTACAGCGTGAGCACAAAACAATGAGCAGCAGCCATCTATTAATTAACCCACCTAATCCTGCAAAGTTAATCTCTCACCACAACTTTGCCCGCAACTAACTTCCAAGCCAGCGGGTCTATTGGAGGTGTCATGACAATGGCAGCGAGGGGAAGATAGATTCAGCACTTAGGAAAGGAGGGAGGGAAAAGAGGTGGAGAGTGCTGCATGAAACACTGTTCCGCACAGCAACCATGGGGACACTGTAAGTGGAAATGCAGGGGTGCATGGCCATCATTAGCATAGTATCAGAGTTGATTTGTGTTTTTGTGAAAAGAGGCGGAGAACATCATTTGAGCTGTTGAAATCAGTTCCTGGTGTGGTGCGGTTGCAGTGGCATAAATGCTGCTGATTTTAGTTGCCTTTTTGTATTCTTTTTCCCCTGTCACCATGCCGCCTTATTCTCGCCTGAGCTGTTAGATAGTTGGGGGAAAAGTGGCATTTCTTTCTCTTCTTCACCTGCCTGCCAGTCGCAGCATGATGGCACCTCACGCCCAACACACACATACATGGTCGTATTGTGTCGACAGAGTTGTGAATTACCTCCTTCTCAGCCGGCTGATGAAAAGCGTGTTTTTCTCTTTGGCTGCAGCTCATCTGACCCTGCCCTCTCACCTCCTCCTCCTCCCTCCCTCTCATCAGTCTTTTGTGTGAGCCCCTCTTGGTGGAATAGCAGTACAAGGCTCACTCGGAAAATAGGTCACCCGCTAGTGCTCCTCTCACCTCGACAGCATTCAAAAAATAATCCTCTAAGGTGTCCCGTGCCATTTTGTAATGTCTAAACCACAGTCTCCAGAATATGGCCAAAACATTGGAAAAACACACACATGCACACACATTCAGCTAAAAAAGAAATCAAGAAAAACTCCAATTGAGGGAATTTGGAGATCATTTTTTTTGCTTGTGAGAAAAGCATTTCCTGTGGAGATAATTTTAGGAGGCTGATTAGGCATAGACGGTGTTGAGCCCAGAGTGAGGAATCTCATCACCACTAATGACATGCCATTCCTGTGCTGAGAGAAGAGGCCAGGCCCTGGGCATGGACTAGCCCCTGTCAGCCACCTCTAGCTACTGTGTTCATTAAGGCCAACAATGTAATTACAATTCACAGATACTGCGCTGGCTTAATTACAGACTGATTATTAGGCTGATATTTGTTGGAATAATCAGACCCTAAAGAAGTGGATTTTTATTTGCATGGGATTTAGGTCTTATTAATGTATCATAAACTGACAATTTGGATAGATATATGAATGCTGGACCTACTTTTAAAGCTTAAAGCTTCAGAAATCTCAATGTTTACATAAGACTGTTTACATAAGAAGAAAGGTACACAAGATACTTGTTCAGTGTTCACATAAGATAACAGATTGAAGTCTCTTCTGAATTACAAATCATCCAACAGATGTCTCCATCTGATTGTGGGAAATGTTTCTCTACTGTATATCTTCTACCTAAATAGCCCGACAAAAAAAAAAACGTGGAATGCTTTGCCTCTTGCATTACAGTGGATGATTCTGATTTCATAGAAACTCCCAGTAATTGGGAGCATTCCCGAACAAAATGCAGGGATAGTCCCCAGAGGTAGGGCTGTTATGCCCATGTCTGCAGTTCTGAAGTGGCTGTAATCTTTCATCCAAAGCATGTGACATAAACACCCCCCAGAGCCAAATGCTTTCACTAATATAATCAGGGACTTAGTTTTAAAGATGAATAAGAATTTGCACCTTTTCAGTTGGACAGACATTTAACGGAAAATTTAGAGGATATTGGTTTAAAGTACATTTCATTGTAAATATTCCAATATAATCACTCTAGTGTAAGTTACTGTTTGTGAAGTTTTAAATCATAAAATCATAAACTGTTTTTCTTATATGGTTTTAAAATAATTTTATATTTGCCTCATGATGATCATAACAAGTATGTTAAAGCTGCACTTTTGTCAGTTATTTTTATTTTAATCTAATATTTGGTGAGTTGCTCATGGCTATCTTTCTGTTTCTGTGTGTGGATCAGTGGGTCTGCAGGGTTTTGAATATCACAGAGGGTTCAGTAAGAGTCTGCTGATAGATGTCGCCGTGACATGAGCCCCTGTCTTTGGCAGCTGTAGTTTTATCCCATAGCTCAGTGCTGGTATCAACATTCTCCTGTAGCTCTGGGGCGTACTCATCCATGTGCAGGAAGTGATGTATGTGTGTATGTGTGTGTATGTGCCTGCAGGCTTCCCAGCGACAGCGTACGGACCGGTGGCGGCAGCGGCGGTAGCAGCAGCGCGTGGCTCAGGTAGGGGGGCCCGTGGAAGAGGCGGCTACTTGGCGTACCCACAGAGCACAGGGCCAGGTAAACGCTCTGTCCATGTTCTGTGTGGCTGCTGCTCTCTCCAACTTCTCCTGCTCTGCTTCTCCCCATAGACATAGTCCCCCGAGCCCACATGCACACACTCGGCAACAATTTGAGTTTAGACTGCAGCATTTTTTGTAAGTTTAGTGAACTTCTTGGTATTTTGAGTTGGGAAAACTCAATAATATAGAGTAACTGTAAGACTAATAATTGAGTAGAACCTACATCAAAAAGTCAAGAAAATGATTTCAATCAACTTAAAGAAAGTCAGCATATGAATTACGTCAGACTTGATTAAACTGAGTAAAATTTAAGAGAATTGCTGTGAAAATTGAGTTGCTGATAATAGTCAATTTTTCACATTTTTACCAACTCTTTTTGTGTGTATTGCATCAAACTTACATTGAATAATTACTTAGCATTAACACAATTCACATTTTAACAAATGAAATGAAATTGAAAAACAAATTTCATAATATTAACATTCTATCATTTATGTTTAATAACCAAATACATTAACTAACTCTTGTTAGTATCACTAACTTCCTGTAACACAGCAGAATACATTTAAACATTGTTTAAACTTAAACATATGAACATAGTAAACCAGAAATCAGGTAAACAACGTCTGAGACATTAAAAGATCAGTCATTCCCTCTACAAAATTTACAATTTGACCCTACAATGTGTTTAAAATACCTAACCTCCATAAAGCTTCTGTTAAGCCATTTAGTTAGGAAATACAGCTTACTTAAAAATCCTTCACAGCTCCGACACAACACTTAACTAAACTTTACATACACACCCTACACAGCGCTGACACATGAGTGTCCCAAAAAAGTTGCCATTAATCACAGTTTCAAGTGCAGCTCAATATCTCATTTATAAACACAGTCCATTAAACCATGAACTTCAAAAAATTCCCCACACCATTAAAATGTCCACACTATACCCCACATACTGATACACATTAAAAAGAGCCTTGCACAAGCTGTGTCAGCCCAACAGCCATGTTTGATTATCTAAGCCAGGCTAATGTACTTTTAGGTTGATTTAGTTTCAGTGTTTTAAGTCTCACAAAGAGTCTTTGAAAAGACTTAAGAAGCACTTCTTAAAGTGCGTTTCCCCTCTAACCTTTTCCAAACATTTTAATTTTCACACACGCACACACACTGAAACTGAAATAAAAAATAATGCTCTTTAACCAAAAATAAAACGATGCAGGCCTGAGACGGGGCTTGGAAGCAAATGGCCTACAACAAATGGCTGCTTCACCTGCTAGTGCAAGCTACCAAAATAAAATACACATGCAATGTTAGTTTGTACTCACAAGTCCATGGGATGTTACCTGAAGCATGAGCAAGGGAAAGATGGAGAACAGACGAGGAATGGTGGGGAAAGACTGTGAGTAGATTTCAGGCTGGACGCTGCAACAGTCCCAACACGGTGCTCTGGCTGGTGGCAACAGTTCAGAAAGAAGCTGTAGCAGGCGGGATACATCTAACTTACTCCTCAGAGTCCAAGGAGAGTTTCCTGGTCCTCTCTGTCTAATGAATGCCCGTCACCTCAGTCACTTTAATCAAATCACAAGCTTGCATAGTACTGTATGATAATAATCTAATACCGAGGTAGTTTTAGCTTTAGGTCTTAGCTAACAACACCAAACACACCAACACAAGTGGGCTGCCACCACAATGAAAGCTATGCTGATGTCGCTAGCATGCTAACGCGCTATGTGCTGTTAGCGCCCTAGCATGCTAACACGCTAATAGCATCACGACTTTTACGAAGTGCATAGAATTGGTTCAGTATTAGAAATACACACACGTATATTTACCTTCTGCAGATTGCAATACAGTTTCAACCAGGTAGTATTACTCTCCGTTAACAGAAGTTATAGACATATTAAACCTTTAGCCGCGTTTCCACCCGAAGTACCCGGAACTTTTATTCCCAGGAACTACTTTTCAAGGAACTAAAAGGTTCCTACAGCCCATTGTTGTGTGCGTTTCCACCGCGGTCTAAAGACCCACGAAGATTAGGCAAGTCACACCCATTAGATTACACCCATCACACAGCTGCATAACTCTATTGTTTTAACTTATTAAACACATCCCCTGCAATTCAGCATAAGGACCTTGTGTCTTACTTCAACGACATTAACAAGATATCATTTTCTACAATCGATTTAGCCAATCCTTGCCTTACGAACACCACAATTCTACACCATTAGTGGTTGGCATTAGCATGTAGTTAAAGTTAGTTTTTGGCTAGGGTAGCAATAGCATGACAACAGTTAACGTTATAATATTTAACAAGCATCATGTGGGCTGTATGTGATTTACCTTCAACTGTCATCCGTTTCCGTGTCTTCCACCACGGCTTCCAGCAGCGCAGTAGCTGAGCCGCTGCGCCAGAGAAGGGTGGCCTGTGATCCAGAGGGTCAAACCACTTGCTCCTCCACCGGTTGGAGCTCGACCAATCAGAAATGTTTAGCGCAGCAAGCCCTACCCCGAAAGTTCCTGTACTTTTGGAAAGTTCCCCCCCGACCTTTTGAGGAGTAAAATAATGTCCCTGGAACTTAATTTAGACCCTGGTCCCTGTTGTGGAAACGCCCTGAGTTCCTCCAAAGGTTCCTAATCCCTGGAAAAAGTTCCTGCTGTGGAAACGCAGCAATATTCTGCCAACATCAACAGTGTTCACATGGCTACATCTGCTTTGTGTCTTACTAGCCTGCAGCTCACTGTGGTCTTATCTCAACAACTTGGCTTAAACTTGGATAAAAACACTGCAAAAGAGTACTTACGCATCTTAAATAGCATATAATTCCCAGGAGACTCCATGCAAAACTGACCCCAAGAACCAGCTAAACCAGTACAAACTGGTTATGTCGGTGCTGGGTGGTCGTCATAGGAACTTCTGAGATGCACTCCGCTCCCGTGTCATAAAAATTGAGAAAGCGTTTTATTGGACGCAAAATTAATATACGCCCCCAAGTGCAGGATGGGTCAACATTTTTTATTGTTTTCCAGGAAATGACAAACTCTAAAATGAAAATGACTTTTTTTGTCATTATTGGCAAGAAATATCATAGAAAAACACTTAAACATCAATTTTGATTTCATGGGGACTTTAAGAACTTTCATGGAGTTCTGGGAACTCAACTTATTACAAAGTTTTATAAAACGCAATTTAATTACAAGAAACAATGAGTTGTTGAAATCTTGACACCTTTTAATTAAGTGTCATTTAAACAAATAAAAGGATAATCAATTTATTTGATAATATCTATATTTTAAATGTAGGTAGTATGAACTGTACCAGTGAAGGGCGTTTTATAGTGTATGCAATTGTAAATGCAATTGTAAATTTATTAAAAGCATAATCTGTACTTTCGGGTCCAACCATAAGACCCATGTAGGAATATGTATCAACATATCCCAGACCTTCTGGATCCCAAAAACATGATATTCTTCAGCCAAATCAGGACCAACTCTTATACCAATGGTTCCCAAAAGTTCCCAAGAGCCCGAGGTCTTTCAAGGGGCATACGAAACAGTACGAGTTCAAAGAAATGTGGAAAGATGATCTTTGGAAACTAGGCAATGCATTTACATTTTGTCTAAATATCATCATAAGAACATTTTCTTTGCCAGATAAGAAATGAATTTTCTTTGTCGTTTGATATATGTTTTGATCACCATCCATGGTAAACTAACCTAGTTATAGTAAAATGTCAAGTTGCTTAGTGTTTCAGTGCAAAGGTGGATTGTCCATTAAAATAGTAGTGAGTAGAAAGCAAGTAAGTAGTAAGTAGCAGTAATAGTCAGCCAATTTACACTAAAGTCATGCTTTCTTTTTTTCTACCACTCTTCTTTACTTTTCCCTGTACTTTTCTATCTACCTGTTATGACCTGATCATTTTAGAGTCAAAGCAACCTGAACCTTGGACAACTAACTAATGATTGTTTTCCATGCCGTTGCTATGCCAATTAAAGCTTATTCTACTGTTGCAGTTGTATGGTACAGTATATGAGTAAATACAAATGTTTAAAAATTCCAATAGAATGACCAACTTACAGTTCACACACTCCATTAAAGCAAAATTACAGTACACACCTTATTCACATACAGACAAATATCTGCAAAGAGATTTGTTCCAAAAACAGGATATAAGTCTCAAACACAGCATTGATTGACTTGTTGGCTTCGTTTAGACATCCTGCCTTTTCCACCCTTACAACTGTAGATCATTCAATAGCTGTCAATAATAGCTCCCCTGACTGAACACACAGCCTCCAGGCTGTAGTGAAGAGTGTCTTTCCTAATCAGACATACCTATTAGAAGCTTGTTGGTGAAAATCTGTTTTAATTGTAACTCAGATGTTGTCTGGTTTGTGCAGTCACTCAGATATAAAGTCAGTAGACAACTGCTGTTTAATGTTGTGTGCTGCGATACCTGAAGATGCACACACTTGCACATAAACACAAAGACAGCTACAGTACAAGTGGCTATAGTGTATGCATACTACCTACATGTGCACACACATACAGACAAACAAATTCACCCACCTGTCCTCATTTGCACTTAATTCAAATCAACAGAGGGAACACTGGAAGCCAATCAGATGCTCTTTCTTTCACATCGGGCTATTTGATTTTGCATTTTCAAAACAAACATTTTTGCCCAACAATTGCAATGAACATCACTAAGAAGCAGGAATGTTGATTTGGGGTTAGCAGCAGCCAGGAAGCAAGAGACGTGATGGCAACCATTATGTACAGTTTAATTCTGACAGCTGCAAATGGGAGGGAGACAAGCAAATGACTATGAATAGGGGGTGACGGGAGGGGGATGGGGGGTGGAGGGTTAGAGTGGCAAACAGTGACATCATGGGCCTGTTTTAGAGTGCTTAAACAGCCATGAGGCAATTTTAAGGAAAATATCACTCATCTCCATGCTCCCTCAGTAAATGGCAGAATCTGTCTGCAAATCAAGAATATTATCACAATAACAACAAGAAAATCTGGTATATGAATGTGATTTGACTGAACTCAAAATATCTGTAGGTTGTTACCTAAATCAGCTGTATCTTGTTTTATTGTTACCATTTATTAACTGTTCTATTCTCTAGAGAAAAGCTTCACCATTGCATTTTGATGATATAACAATATCGTGTAGTTCTTCGTTCTGTGGTTTGTGGCTTTTTGACAGAGTGAAAAAATTATGTATTGATGATTTATTAAGTGTTTGAGATGATGCTAATAACATACTACATGGATTAATACATTCAGTGGTCTCTCTATACAGACACAGACAGAACAGAGGACACAGATTGTTAAGGCTTGACCTTCCTCTCTGTGTAATGTCTGGGGATGTTGCTGCATCTCCGTCCCATCTTACGATTTAATTTGCTGCACACTCAGCCCAAAATCAACTCAGGAATAGCAATTCTAGTGGTTTCATGATTTTCTAAATTCTCTAATTTTAGTGCAGACAAGGGTTTCCGTTGTAAAAAGGAGTTATGTATGAAGTAAGTGTGGATTCTTTGTGCTTTGACTCCACCTACAGTTCCCATAGAGCACCACATATTATATACTTTGACCCAGCAGGAGGGAGGCAGGGGTGGTGGCATGTCACCAAAATTGGCACTCAAAACCACATAATTTAAATGTAAAAAAAACAATATTAACTTCTTAAACATCCCTAGATATATCCCAAGTAAAATTAGATTTTGACACTTGAACCATATGTATTATTTTATGTTTCTTTAAAAGAAACTTTTTTGTGTAGATATTTCCTCTGTGTGTGCTGTGAGGCTTGTTTGTCAGCGATACACACAGAGAGTGTTGTGAGAATGTGGAAGACATTTTCCATCCCTGACAGAGGGCACTTTCACCCTACTCCCAAAGCTCAACAAACAAAATGACAGCATGCTGACTTCCCTCTCTATGACGGACCACTGCTGATGACTAGGTGTATTTTGGACTTCTCACTGTGGCCTGCCACTTGCAGCAAACTATACCCTAGATGCAGCTATAGTTGTGTACCATTACAAGAAAAGTTACTGAAGATGTAGACTCTGAACATCTTTCAAACTTTGCTAAGATACTGTATATCCTACATATATTAAACATTTCTTTAAGCTACCAGAGAATATCTTGCTGCTTATTTTTACATTTGCAAAATTTGGCAACTGCTTCTCTTGCAGTCTAGTACAGTAACTCTCTTGTAATATTTACATTTAAATACTACACAAGAGCTTGCCATACTTTTCTTACTAACAAATACAATAGTTTCCTTATTGTAAAAGAATGCAGGTTATGGTTTTGACAGCTTGTAACCGTAGACAAGTTTCCTATTTTAAGGCAAGAAAAAGTGCCAGTTAACACAGATGGAAAACAAAACACTGAGTTGTGGTTACTTCTAGGACAGGCTAGGCAACATGTTTTATTTAGTAAAAGTTGAATCCAAGGTGGTGTCAGTCCAGATACTTTTTGAAGAGGTGAGTTTTCAGTCTGTATTTGAAGATGGCGAGGTATTTTGCTGCCCTGATCTCTACCAGGAGCATGTTGCACCACTTAATAGCTAGAACAAGAGCTAGTCTTGACGCATGTTTGTGAGGACGTTTGAGAGACTGTGGCTCCAGGCGAGAAGTAGATCAGAGAGATGTGGCTACTGCACAGAGTTTACCATCGCCTGGAGGTAGAGAGGTGCTGGCCCATACTTGGCTTTATAAGCTGGTACCACAGATTTCAACCTGATTTTAACTACTACAGAGTACCACTGGAGGATACAATGGGCAGTCACATTATATCAGTTTGAGGGGCAGAACATCTGCATAGTAAAGCAGCACGGAGGAAATTGCTAATTTGGAGATGACTAATGCATGCGCCATTACATGGGCTAGTATAATCCACCTCTACTGTTGATATGAAGGATGAACCTGCATAAATGAGCCACAGTTGCCATTTTATCTGAGACTGAGGTAGTTGATACATGAACTGAATGCTGATATTAGAAATTTATGTCAACAACAACTTGCTTATTGATATGCATACTGAAAAATCTTAAGAAACACAAGGTTACTAATGTACTCATTCTTTAAAAGAAGACTAATTATCATTATCTGAAATCTCCTGTGCTATAGCATTGACAGATAAAAACAGAGAAAAATGCAAGTGATGCAGGTGGTTCTGACAGTCCAGGGAACTTCACAGGTCCCAGTCTACTCTGGTTGAGTGTTTTCCTGAATCCCTCCGAGCTTTCTGGGAAGCTCAAATGTCAGTCTCAGATCTCAGCTCTACCTGCAGTGTACACAAAGTCCCATTCAGCTGCTTTTAGAGGTCTGGATACTTGCTGTGTACAGTATGTCTGACTTGACTCAGGTGTTCAAAACTGAAATAGAGTTGGATGTGGTCAGTGTTGTGCAGAAATTGGACTGCAGTATAAACTGCAGTGGTGTCTCTGCCAGTTTTATTGGGACTCAGGATGGTCTTCACATGTTTTAGTTCTCCTCATCCTCTTTGTTCTTTTCTCTCTTTTACTCATCTCACTTCTCCCAACTCTTTTTTTCTTCACCAATGAAAAGAAGAAAACTCATGTGACAGACATTTCCAAATTAAGATCATTATCAATTTCCTCCCAACAACTGTGATCATCAGCAGTGCCTGAGAGGAGACCAGGATTGGCTGTGTGCACTGGTCTTAATCAATCTGGCTCTTAGTGAGCTCAGGTCCATTTGTCCCAGATGCTAATCTACAGAGCTCAGCTCTGAGGCCAGAGGCGCTTTACATGTATTTGGTGCAAAATAACATGAGCAGGCATGCCAAGCCCATCCTGCTTCAGTTTTTGTTCAAGACCCAGGGAAAGATGTGACACATCGGGGAGGGCAAAGTATCCCTTTGCGCCTCCACCACGAAGCGGTGGATCTCACAGCTGTGGGTAGCAGATGCTCTGAGGTTACAGGCACAGGCCTTTAGGGACATCACCACTCTGCCCTCCAGGGGCTGCATACATAACACACTCTCCAAAGAAAACTTACTGAAGGCTTAATGGGAGTGAGGTATTTTGTTGTCAGTCCTGTAAATTCAGTTATGAAGTACAGTATGTGTTGTAGCCTTCCTAATCAGTACAGGATTTTCTGTTTCATTTGCATTATATTTATTTTGAAGTGACATTATAACAAACATTGCATTTTTTTTAATGAGACATTTTTTTCACTTATTTGTAATTGCATACAGATTGCATAGTTTCCTGCATAACTGCTTCAACAGATACACATGATAACATTATATATAGTTATAAGATAAATCCCTCCAAATTCAATTTTGTAAGATGTAAGAAGATTTGGCAATCTATTAGCATACAATATCTGAGTGAGTGTTGCTGTAAAATGTAATTCCTCTTGCAGTTAATTCATATTTTCATTCCCTTTGTATCTAAATGACCATTAACTGTATCACCCTCAGATTTCACTCATAGTGAGTCTTAGATTTCTTCAGACCACGTAAGCCTGACCAGACATGTTTGAAAAAATGTGTTCAACCAAAAGGCCAAGGCTGTCAGCTCTGAGCCTGCTCACAATAGGATAATCTGTGCCGACTGTAGATAACTGAGTGCCCTTTCTCAGTCCCAACTAGACCAGACCCACACAGGTTAAAATCTGCATTAAAATCATTTAGTGTGCAAATTAGCACTGATTTACCACACTGTTGCACATTGTTTGTCCATGATTCCGTCTTCATATTTCCTCTTCTTCTGTAATTTTCCACAATTATTCCCCAACCAAGGTTGAAGGTAAATATAAATCAGTAGCTCTGTTGAGTTTGTCCATTACTGGAAAGAACAGTAAGAAAAGGGAAAAGCAGGCATGAAATGAAAAGTTTAAAAAAACATAGGCCTGAGTATGGGTGAGTAAATGCAAGAAGAAATCATCTGTTAAAATTAATTAGCCAAGCTTCTCTGAACACAAAATGACAAGACATTAAATATGTATTATTTATGAAATGTCTGTGCTCTCTGAAAAGGGTGTCTAGTGCTGTTAATTACTCAGCCATTCATTCAGAAAAGATTATTTCAAATGGAAAGTGAAAGCAAGGCTAGACAGCAAAAGAGCTGTTAGTTTCTTTCACGCTATTTTTAAATGACATTGGTGAAAATGGAAAAGCTAATTATGGTAGCTCTAAAATTCAAAGCTAATTTGAGAAGCAGCATGTCAGATTTATTGACATCTTCTGTAGAGTGATGTGGTTTGATGGCCACCAAGGAATCTCACTGGCGCCACGAGGGAAAGGGAGGAGTGACTGCATGAAAAATTATTCCTTGCTGAAATGAAAATAACTTTTGGTAATAGATTTTTATATTCCCCAATTCCCAGCATTCCCTATTTGTTGACTGTACAAATAACAGATATATTTACGTATATTCAAATAGTCGACTTATAGATGAAAAGTCAACATTTTGTTGATGATCAGAATTCAAAATAAAGGCCTTTTTAACTGATGTGTCAGCAAACATTACTGATTTTAGCAGAGCTATAATAAAAAATATTTCAAATACAGGTTTTGTTGTTGTGTAGTGTAAGTGCCCGTATTCAATTCAATTTAAGGGTAATAGCAGGTTCCAGCAGAGCTTTTAATTCTGCAGGTGAGGTTACTGTTTTGTTAACATTTGGATAACAGATTGTGCCTTTTAAATGTTTGTAAGTTAATATGTTGAGTTTCTATGGGATTTAAAATAATGACAATCACAAACTTGGACGCAGAAATATTTTTCACCTTCTGAAGTCCCAACGGGCCAGGGAGCATGACGCTATATTTTATCATCAGCGTGATTAGTTTTATTTTCCAACTAGTGAGAAAAAGAGCAGCAGTACTTTCAAGGTTTGTGATTCCTCCTTCAAGGCATTCACCTGGCAAAGTGGGAACGAGAGCAGGGCATTTATCCACTTAAAGAGAGCCACCCCGATGATGTCAGTAACAGATGACTGCAAGACACTCCCCTCTCCATCGCCTTGCAGCCAGCTTTGGTCACTGAGGGCAGAAGGGAAAGAGGGTGGGGGTAGGGGAGATAATTACCAGTATAAATGAAGCCCTGCGAACGATTCGCACTGCTGGGTCCCCTGATCTAGTCTCCAAGGCAACCTCAGCACGCTCATTTGTTTTGTAGATGAGTAATTACATCCAATTAGTGGCCAGTGGAAAAAAGAGAAGTCCAAGAAAGGCCCATTGTTCTGGATAGATTGTGTGAATATTAATAGTGGGAAGGTCTGAGGCACAGTGATATGATCGGTGATACCAATGCAGCTGTGGGCACACTCTGCCCAGTCTCATCCTGCATAACAGATCAGATAGCCACTGATGAAAATATATGGCTTTGAGAATGTGTGCCTGTATGTTTGTGCACGAGTGTCTGAGTCGTACTCTTGTCTCGATGCCTCTATCCGGGGAACAAAGCCAGTTTCTTACCTGAGCCTGCCACACCTGCAGACAATGCAGCGGCACGCAGAGTCTAAAAATTTCTCACATTTCATTACCTGGCTAAATGTCAACAATCTAGGAAGATCTCTTGACTTCACCTAAGGACAGGAAATACTTACTGTACAATGTATGCGGTACCTAGTGCTGCCCGATATGTGGTATTTTATGGGTAAATTACCTATGCTAGGTGTTTATTGTCCTTGGGAAATGGTTATTGGTTTGAATGACACTTAATGAGATTCAAACTTTGCATAAAGCTGGGCAGACACTGTACGGATTACGAACAAGACAAATTTTTAATCGAGCTAAATTCGTCGTCGCAAATTTTCGTCTGCTGTCTTGTAGTTTGAGCAGTTCCACGGTCCGATTTCCAATATCAGTGCTGTCAAAAGTTCCCTTACAAACTGTAGTTAGCTTGTTTTAATATTAATGGAGTAGTATTTTACATGTTGTGGCTAAAACTGCTGTCAGCTGTGATATAAAACTGAACTTCCTTGCAGAACTGACAGACCATTTTGTCTGCATCTTCCAGCCATCTGCAGCTAATTTATTTTAGTTTTTTCTTCTTGCTTTCCGTTCATAATAGAATTTCACAAAATAATGCTGCCTTTCTCTCTTTTTGTAAACCTTGTTGAGGAGGTGGTCATCTTGTTTTCATGAACTTTATTAAAATTGTCAGTGGACAAAACCGATCGGGGGTTCCGTGTTTGCATTCAGTGTAAGCGCCCACGTCATGGCCGTTCAATTGATCTGTTCAGTGTGAGCATAAAAGTCGCAGGTTTTGGCTGAGCCGAAAGGCCAATTAAAACACAACGTTAACACAACGTACAAGATTAAAGAAAACACAGTGTCTCCCCAGCTTAATGTGGTTCACTTACTATTACAACCTGATCTCAAATAGAAATAACATCCCCATCCAATTTTGACAGTTGAGTAATCTGTTACTAACAATATTTTGATTTATACCTATATTATAATGTGGGCTTGGTCTAAATAATAATAATAAATCTTACCAATATTATTTTGATTATCTGTCACTAGTCTGCATCATGCAAATCAGAAACATCTTCTCTTTTCATGAATAAAAAATGCCTTTATATCCAGTTTGCTATAAGCATATAATCTAACCCTTTCAAATATGTTGCAACTTCTCTTTTACAAAGATGACGTTAAATCTTTTGTCACAACATGGTTCATGGTCAATTGTTTATTATATGAAAGCAAATTTTGCGAACTCGCTATTGAAGCATAGTGAAAGTTCTAAATATGGAAAGTAATGCCTGTTTGGTTCCTGTCTCTACACTGTTCTAAACTGGTGACATATTTGGGATTGGCTTCTTTATGAATACCCAATAACATGGTTTGTGCTATTGTCAAATGTTTTTCCCCATTATAATTATTCCATTGATCCAGTTTTCCTCATTAGCAAGGCCAATCAATTTTCAGTGACATTTGTCTAAGTGAAGTAAATGGAATGATTGGTTCTTGAGCTTTGTTCAATGTGTCAGACATTATGTGACGTACGTGGGAAGCCTGCTGTATTTGGAGCCTATAATTTGATGAGTGGGCAGACAGCCCACAAGTGGTGAGATCAGAGTGCTAAAAAGCATTGGCAAGGAGAAACATGGCTGGTGCTTACATTCCATTTGGCAGAAGTGGACTGTCTCACTCTGAATGGGTAGAGGTGAAGTGGCTTTGAATGGCTATTCGCTCCAGGACCCAAATAAAAAACAAACACACAGCAGGGGAAACCCAGCATGGAAAAGCCGGTGTCACCAATCTCAGTCCCTCCTGAGTAGATTAGCTCTGTTATCAAAGAGGTGTGAGAAGGAGCGGTTTCTTTTAATTGCACTCTTTATATGAGCAGCTTGTCTCAGATTAAGAGGACAAGCAATAAATGTCAACACGACTTATTGCTGAAAGACATTTTCTAAACTGTTGATAATCCACCATCTGTGTCAAAGAGAGAATCATTCGAAGAGGCCAATCTGAGACGTGCTTAGAGTACTTAGTGCACTTCAGAATGCCTATCATCAATAAACACCAATGTCTCTGTATCTCATTCACATAAAAACCTTATCATTGGTAAAAAAAGAGGCTTTAAATTAATTATTGATTGGGGCACTTTCTGTTTTTTTTTTCATTTAAATGACAAACGCTTCCTTCAGGTATGTCGCCGAAGAATTGTCAGTTTGAAATGAGAAATGTATTGACCCGTGTTTTAATGATTCTTCAGTTTTATCTCACTCCTTAATGATTGCAAGAAAACATGGAGGACACAGGTCAATTATGCAAAATCAAAATCAAAGCTGTGACCTTACTGTATATTTTGTTTTTATTGTTATTGGTCCATTTGAATTAAGTCAAGGCATTAGATTAATTGAGGAGGTCTTAATTGTATCCTTCCAGGGAGAGATAGTATGTATCCATAATTGTACAGCTAATGTATAAGATACAGCTGAGCGTATCTCAAACAGACCATATGCCAAGGGGGCCTGGCCACATGGCAGGAGCTGCTGGGTGGGAGGGCAGGGAGGGCCAATTAAAGCAGACAAAATGCAAGGATGTAACCTAAACACGGTGTAACACACCACCAAGCTATGCTCAACAATCTGGACATTGACTTTGACAATGAAAAAGTTGATTTCCACAATGATGGAGTCCCCTCCCCTCCCCCTCCCCACCCTATACTGTATCTCCCAGGCCTCCCCGATTACGGGTTTTACTCTGCGCCCAGTGACCAGAGGGGGGGGCCCTGCTCCTTTGCTGACTATGGCTCCCTGGGGCCCCAAGCGGCTCAGATGCTGCACAGTGAGCATGCCACCTCCGCCTGCAACTCCCCCCTCCAGCACCTACACAGCCCGGATCAATTTAAGAACCCAGGTTTGTATATGCGCATCTATCTCATCCACTTTTTGGACTTTTCAGTTTGATTCATGACATTATTTCATGCAGATGATCTTTTTTTTCCCTTTTCATTTCTTTTGCTTTTGTTAAGAAAAGAACCCCCCCCCACCTTCAGAAAAACTCTGAAAAAAAATATATATATATTAAAAGTCTTGCTGACAAAATAGCATTGCATGTTTTTCCTCCTTTTTTCAATTTCTAATGTAGATTTTCTTTTTCTTTGTGAAGTTATGTTCCAGCCCCTGCTTGCACATAAGGGGCCGACACATACAGAATGTAATCCTTCATTTGCATGTGAACAAAATAACTACTGATGATGTCTGAGAGTACACTGGCCTCTCTAACAGAGCTCAAGTTTATGTGAATTTTGAATAGCAAAGGAAGTTAAGTGTGGGAGTGTCATTTTTTAGTCGACCCCTTTAAGTATTTTAAGTGTAAGAATGATTGCTCGTGTTATTACAGTAGTGTGTGAAAGTCTAACTAGGAAATCGGTAGAAATGCTATACAGTGTTACACTTAAAAGACAACATTTTTTCATAATACAGCCATTACTCTACAACACAAGCACATTTTCATCTTGTGTGCTTTTTCTGATGTTCTCTTATCTACCTTATGTAATCAGAGCTTTCAAAAGCCAAGGATGAGATTCCACGGACAAATAAAATGTACTGCACATTGACATTTCAGTACCTGCATGTATATAAATTCATGCTATTTCTTTGAGAGCAGACAGTAGTCTTCAGAATTACCAATCTTTTTTGAATACTACAGTGTTTATATTTTTATCTAGTTTGTTTATTCTGATAGTTATATGCTCATGATCATGTTTGCACTGACATGACGTACCACCAATGTTTATTTCATCTACAGCTGCAAGTAGAGGAGGTCTAGTTTAGTGGAGTGCCTTCATGCGATGAGGGAGATGTGCCAGTGACTGTGATGACCTATACACAGCGGTTAGGTGCCCTGCCTCTGGAGACTCACGTGCCCCTGCTGGGCTTGAATCCTGCCATAGCCTTCAATCTTGTGCTTCCACTGCTGTGTCTCCACCTCCATTTCACAATAATAGCAGCAAAAAAAAAGTTCAAAACAAAAGGGGTTGTCCTTTCACCCCTTTGGACCGTACGTGTGGGGCCAACTCTCCCCCTAATGGTTATAGTGTTGGCCAGCTGCCCCAGGCAGATGTTGGCATTTCCTACAGACTGTCTGTACGAACTTTAGCACAAATAGTAAAAAACACAGACAGGTTGCATAGAAACAACTACGCAGATGTGATTTTTTGGAGTTCTGAAGGGTTTCTCACAGGCTTGCTGTTATAGTATCTTTGTCGTAACACTTGTGCAAGTGTGGTAGCACTACAGACATAGTTCGCCATGCTCTTTACTTCCTATAGATCTGTTAAGCAGTGTTAAGTGTTTTATTCCATACACAGTTGCATGGCAGGGGGAAGATTGCTACTACTTTACATCAGTGCAAATATACAGACCAATGCCATTGTCGCTCTTAATTTTGAGGCCTGGTTGTAGCATGTTAATTTATTGTACATTATAGTTAACATAAGAGTAGAAAGGGTTTTGTGTCATAAGTCAAGTCACCTCAGTTTTTTAGCCTCAGCTACTGTAAGTCACTCTGTTGGACTCTGTTGATGCGTGGTTGTTTTTTGTTTGAGTTTTGCTTGGTTAGTAAAGCACAGGTTTTTCTCACCCAAGAGGACACGTTCAATTCCTGAGTGAGTCAACAGAGCTTGATTACATTGTATCATAATTTATGTGCTGGTTGTCTGTGAAATAGACTTTATATTTGTAGCCAACCTTGACTCTAATGATATGAAAATCAGACAACACATTATACTAAGTAGAATCATAATACTGTTTATTTGGATGTTTAAGTAGATAAGAGCACAAATGAAAGGTTTTCAGGAAGTATAATTGATTTTTGTGTACAGTAGGTGCCTTATGATGACCAGCTGTAGGTCATTGATTACCCATATTTAATTTATTATGACATTACTGTTCAAATTTTATGGTGAGCAGCCCTGCTCCTCAGTGCTCAGTCCACAGATGAAGATTGTGCCACGCAGATTCGTAGCCTGAAAAGGAGAATAGGATAGTTTCCATATGCAATTTGATGGCAAAGTTTTGTGCATAGTGTCAACATCTGTACTTTAGTACTACATTTAAGTGAAGCAAATGTAACTGGGAAGACACAGGTGGGCAATGTACACAGTGTTCTGTATAGAGTTATAATTTAGACATTCATTAATTCAGGTCTTCCCATTTTTCTTTCAAAGTACTTCACACAGAGAAGTCACTCCTAGCATCAAGTGATTTTTTCTCCAGTCTTTTTTGTCCTTTCAGTCAAATGTACTACCAAAAACTGAAGCATAAGAGAGACTGAATAGAAAGACACTAGTCTGTGTTACAGTGGACCCTATTCTGAACAACAAACTGACCCACATTGCACTTTTTGGGGATTGTTTTGCTCCCAAAGCTAAATGCAGAACCAGTGCAGCCCCTACATTTATATGGAAAAATGAGCTTCACAAGGAAAGGGCTGAGACACACTCTAATAAAAATCAGCAGTCAGGAAATGAGGATTGCCATTTCAACTGAAAAAATCCTTAATTATATAATAAGCCAGCCTACTGGGGGCTGTGCAGGCAAGATAAGAGCACTAGCTGCTCACTGTTTAAAGTCCTTGCAGTTAAACAGCGGTGTCAACTCCACTAGATGTGTGTTTAGTGAAATGGCTTCATTTTTCTAGAGTGCTATACACAGATATCTAGAGTAAGTTTTCAGGTGCTTCTAATGGACCAAACCTGTCTAATATAGCTTTGATAGTGATATGTTAAACATGGTGACAATGATACAGTTTGTATACTGTGTGTGTGTGTGTGTGTGTGTGTGTGTGTGTGTGTGTGTGTGTGTGTGTGTGTGTGTGTGTGTGTCTGCATCAACACATTGAATGTACTGCAGTTACACTCTATATTTCTTCACATGTACTACAAAGACTTCCTCTCAGGCATCATAGGGTTCATGAGCTCATATATACACAAGATCGAGCATTTTCTGTGGCCGGAGGATTTTTCTTCTTAATGCAGTTGTACAGTTTCTTTCATAGTCTGTCTTTGAATAAGGGTGAGATGGAGGGTTATGTGAAGCTGACAGCAGAGGAGATTGCTGTTAAGAGATCACTGCATTTTTCTTTCTCCCTGACTTTTTTTTTCTCCTGTATTGCCAGTGTTATTGGCCTTTAGTAGGCATCTGGATTTCCAAAAGACATTTTATTAGTCTGAGTTGCTCTTACTCACAGGGCAAAGGTGGTAAGTCATGTACAGTATTTCTTTTTTATCCCCCCTGAGTTTGGACCTGCAGATGAACTCGGGTCAAGCTTTTATATTTCCCCCTTATGCCTCCTTCTCTTGTCTCACATACCTATTTTGTTTTATGCCTGAAGTTACACCAGCAGACTGAAAAGCTGAAACACACAGCTGAAAGTATAGAGAATATTTTTTAGTAGGTTCTTGTCTGTATCTATGAATCATCAGATTGTCTGGGTTCAAAATGCTCAAGTGAAGTCTAAAAGTCTTATGTTAATCCTGTGTTACTCTTCTTATTCAACAGCCAATGTTGTTTTACCAAGTACTCCTTCACATTATGCATGGCAACATTTACACTGCAACCTTACTAGTTTATTAGCATGGTGGAAGTATTTCTAGCAGTGTGCTTGTTTTGTGTTGTGCATGATTATACAAAGTGAATGTTACTCCTATGCATAATACGCACAGCATGTAGATTATATTTAGAATATCATACTGGATTCACCCTTAATTTTGGTTGTTTAAAATCTTGTTAAACCTAAATCCTGCACCATTGTGTCAGTTGATATCAAATTAAATTGAATATGTAGTTTTACAAGCAGTAAGTGTCTGTAACCTGTAAAATGAGCAAGTCCTTTGAGGCAAACAAATGAATCCAGTAATGTGTTCTTTTGAGTCATTGCAGGTAAGAATTGTACTGATGCTGATGGGTGTTTCTAAGCTGCTCTGCTCCCCGCTGTGTTTGTATGCAGGCGCCAACCCATCAAGGCCCGGAGGTTTCCCTGGTGCTAACAGTCCAGGGCCTGTGGCTGACCTGTACGGACCTAGCAGCCAGGATTCGGCTGTGGGGAACTACATCAGTGCTGCTAGCCCTCAACCTGGCTCTGGGTTTGGCCCCAGCATCACAGTGAGTACTCAAAAGCAGACTGTCTTTTGTGTCTGACGGCACCTTGAGCTTAGTTGCCTCTTCTGTGTAAGAATACTGCTGTGCTCACACTTACCCACTACTACCACACACTTACCTGCACTATATATGCTCTCACATACCCATACATATTTATACTGCACTCCATATTGTATATATCGGATCTATATTGTATACACCATATTCATATAATACCTCAAGCTCTTTATTCTCTATATTATGTCCTACCAGTAGCATTACTTGTACTTACCTGCACTATATATTTTATACATATATCTGTACTGCCTACTGTAACTGCTGCATATGTTCATACTGTTCATACTGTGTGTATCTACCCTTACTGTTTACTTATATTTACCTCTATACATATTTACATACTCTGCACTTTACTGCTTATTGCACTTCTGGTTAGACGCTAAACTGCATTTTGTTGTCTCAGTACTTGTACTCTGCGCAATGACAGTAAAGTTGAATGTAATCTAATACTACCACTAAAATTAGACACTACGCCAATGCAAACTGCCTGTGATTGTGATGTTCTGTAACTATTCAACACTAGAATTTCCACCACAAAGAGTAGAGCTTACTAATTATAGGACATTATACTAAAAATACTCAAAATAACCACCACCTAGCAAACTTTCAGTATAGTCTAGAAGTTTTGATTATTTCTTTGTAGAGAGGTCTCTACTGCTATTGAGGTCAGGGGTCCCATAAGCATTTTGTACATCAGAGTAATCCCCTTCTCAGCTCTGAAAGTTATGTGTCAAATGCAAATGTTTATTCCCCTCAGCTGTTGCACAAATCACCTCACTTCAGACTCTATGTCACCTTCCCAGAACAAATTTCCCTTTATTTTTAGAAACCCATCTGTCCCAGAGCTTCAGTTTGCTCAGTCACTAGGACAATGCTTCCAAGCAGTTTTTGTCTCAGTGTCCTTGTCCAGGTGTAGTTGCTCAGCCAGGTGCTGTTGCACTTTTCCTATTGCTGATCAGTTAGATGCTGGTTCCCATGTCAACTCATAAGTGAAAGACTAGCAGGGCTAGTAGAGATGACAGTAACAAAGCGGTGTTCTCAATGTGTCCATGTCTACTGCCTGTGGATATGCTCAGATGCCTGTGGTCTGTGTGTCAGTTTAGGTGCTGTGCAGCAGCCTGTTAATAATCTTGCCTCTTGCTTTCAATGTAATCAAAAAGAATCCAATCCAAAAATGCTCGGAAGGCCTCAACTCCAGTGTTCTTGACAATGAAGACATAGCCTTGCAAGATAGTGGCTCCTAATAAAAATTGGGGAATATAATTTGTAAAATAGATTCCTTTTATTATAACCTCAAGTCTTGGAGAGATCCTCTTAAAGCCAATAAAACCATTCGAGGAGTAACTTCAACCAAGCTGAAATAATGAAGCTACCTTATTTAGCATTTCTAAGCAGTATATAAACATTTAGTAAATGGACTATAACACATTATAATGTAGTTGTACGCCACAATTTAAAGTGTTTTATTAATGTACAGTATTTGTCAATTATAACTTTTTCTATGAAGACATGTTTTTATATCTTTCATCCTACCTCAGTGTCGCCACCAGTGACTTAGTGCTGTCAGGGTCAAAATATTTTACCAATAAAATAATTCTTAAACATTGACCCTGTTATTTTGACTACTTACTTTAATAACTTTAACCCACTTAAAATTGATCATGTTTGTCATCCATCTGTGATTCATAAGTGCAACATAATCTGTTCACTATTAAAGAAAACAAATTTCAGTTCTAAATGTATGTATTGCTAAATTAGCTGTCTAAGAACAGGCAAAGACAGGATACTGCATAACCCAGACATTCAAATGTTAGCATCTAAATCCAGTCAAATTAAACTTGGCTTACTTAGCTAGTAGCCCAGAGATTCTATCTTATGTTTAAGGCCTTGTTGTCAACAAAGGGACAAGGTTCATACTCCCCAAAATAAGACTCAATCATCTATTTGTTTACTTTGCTTGTGTGTTAGTCTACCTTGGATCTCACTGAATAATGAATCTAAAATTTTACCATCTGAATTTTATGGCCCCATCAAGGTGCAGCAGGGCTAAGCTCTTAGACTCACTGCCAGGCTTGTTGGGCCATGTTTGTACTGTTTTACATGACTGAACTGAGTGACACAGTATAGGTTATGAAAATAACACCTGCTTTCTGAAAGAAGCTAATTAATGCATGGCATAACTGAGGTGGAATAACAACAAGCCCATTAGTACTGCAGGCGAGCACTGCAAGACTACAGGGTGAAGACACTCTTTCAAACTTTATAGTCCACATCATTAATTTGAATATCCCACTACAGTAACCCGAAAGTACGATATAGATTAATGTGGGGTGTTTGTGGTATTTGTAGTTATTTGTTGTATTTTTTAAGTTGAGTTTAAGGCATGTTGGTCGTGGTATTTTATGATTGTGATTATGTTGTGTTTTGTGAGAAATAGTACAGGAGATTTATCACTTTGTGCAATACATTAAATCAGTGGGACTAAGTGTAACGGCTTAGCAAGGATGAAGTGAATGTGAGACTTATGTAGCAGTAATGTTGTCAGTATGGGGTAGTGTCACTAGGAGCAAATGTGCAAATAGCTCACTAGAAGGCAAAATCGCACATTTTAGTTTTAATAAGTATGTGTAATTGATTTATGATATCCAAACAAAAACAGAGCTTAACAGAAAAAAACATTTTATTGGCTTTTTGCTCTCTAAGCAAAGCCTCTCTTATTAATTGTTTTAGGTCCAGTGGCTATCTGCCATAATCTGTTGGTCTCAGCGTAGGAAACAAAATATTTGTTATGAAAGACCAGGCTGGCTCATTTTCAAAGCAGATTTAGCAGCAGATAGTTTACAGATGGAAATGAGGCGATTTGTTTCCATTATTTTCCATTTGTTGCAACAGTTTGTAACCATCGCTTAGTGCTGGTGCATTAGAGAATGTAAAAACAGTCTTTCTGTTCATCAAATACTATAAATTCTGAATAGAAATGTTTGGCTTTTCATCATATTTACCTTAAAACAATTTAAAAAGGCTAAGTTATAAAAGAGATCAGTGAAGAATATGCTATATTTTACCCATATAATCCAGGCCAGGTTTGGTGATTCCCTTAGCATTTCAAATTGTGCCTGTGATACTAGGTACTAAATCACCACTTCAGAATTGCCCAGTGAATCAAACAGAGTGCAATAAAGCAGCGAGAGGTGATACAGCAGCCCTGTGACTTTCTGCTCTGGGCGAGATGATCTCTCTATTCAGAACATTAAAATAGGAAATGATTCAGAACTGAAATGTGCTTTATAATTCTTTTTTTTTTTTTTTTTTTTTTACTGAGGATGCTGTTGAACTGAATACATGTAAGATCATCATATGTCACAACCTCATGGATGACATCAGAGTCACTTTCTTGTCCCTCGGTCTTACGTGATTTTATTAATCCCTTTAGCCAATATCAAAACAGCCCCTGTGAAGAAGCAGTAATGAACTTAACAGTTTTTTTTATGCAAGACAATTAGAGTGCAATTTGCTGATTGAAGTGATAAAGACAGATAATCGCTGTTGAAAGTGCTTCTCTTTTCACTGTTGTGTTTGAATTCAAGGATTTCTCCAGACCTGTCAGAAGCAATATTCACAGTATCCTGATAACTGAGCTTCATAATGAAAACCATTCAATACTCAGAAACACAGTGATCTTACTGAGGGGTGTTTATGATCCTATTCTCTGCATGCTTTCAGATAAAATCACTTGTGCATGTTGGCATGAATAGGGCTTGTGTGTGTATTATTTTTATTACTATTATTATTATTATTATTATTATTATTACTATTATTATTATTATCTCCTTCACATATTTTTCACTCAGGTTATTATAACCTGAGAACTATGTCAACATAGAAAATAAAATGATTTGAAGTTACAGTATCTTGTAACACAGTATGAGATCATTTACTTTATATAGTGCATCTAACTCTTTTTAACATATTTTACTATTAAATGAGTCTTACTTCCTGTAGTAAAGTAATTTTGCGGTGTGTATATCACTGTTTCTCCATTACAAGAATATTCAAGGAACCTGTATGATATATATGACAATATAGTCTCTTGCTCTGCTACTGAACATGATCAAACTGAATCAAAAAGGTCACAATCATGCTAGCTGAAAAAAGTTGATATGATACTCACCTTTCTTTCCTTGAAATGCATACTGACAAAAGCACTAACTGTACACTTTTAGGGCCCGTTGATTGCGACAGCTTTTACAAATGGATACCATTGAACAGGTGGCCGGTTGCCATCTCATCAGAGGTATTGCATTTTATTTACTGTGCCTTTCTATCAGTCTCTCTCTAATATATGTTCATCATTTTATTCATTGTTTATTCACCTCCCTCACAATGACAGAGCTGGTAGTAAAGTGTCTTCACACATCAGAAGGCCTCTGTTGACGAGGTGGTCTGTATGATGTCTTAATAAAAAAAGACAGTAGAAAACATTGTCAGTAATTCAAACAAATGATCAGTTTGTTTGTGTGACTTGCTGTAGGAAAGGTTTATACTTAAGTCACACACACACACACACACACACACACACATACACACACACACACATATACTACCAGTTCTGACGTCTTTCTTTCTTTTTTCTTATTAACATTTTGTTTCCATCCTAAAATAGTCTTGCACATATTTTACTAGTGCAAACCATATGTTACTTACTTGTCAACCATGCAGTATGTCACATACCAGTTTATAATGTTTTTGATGTCATTACATGACCTAAACTCTGGTTGTCCAAGGACACAAGTCTCATCACACTTCTTCACCACTATGACTAAAATAAATCTCAAATCCAGAACTTTTAATAACAAGTCAATGGTCTTGAATCATTATATTTCCCAAGTTTTCCAGTAAATGGCTATGAGGAACCGAATATTTCAGTTTTATCATGTTTATTTTGTCATTATAATTCATCTTTATTGCTAACGTTGTCCCTCATGTGTACAGTAGTACAACTGTCATCTATAAAACCCATTCAAAATGTCTTGCGCTTTTTGCCTGCTTCCAGCTATGTTTTATAGATATGTGTGATGTGTGTTCAACTCATATGTGTATGAAGAATAGACTTTTTAAAATGTGAACATACATGCACCAAGTTGTTAACCAGAGTAAAATTACAGTTTTTTTTACTGTAATTTTGTACTTATGCCTGCAGCAAGTTTGGACCTGCTGCACTTTATGATAATTGCTGTCACATTTGTTTCATGCTATTATGCCTCAGTAGGCATCCAAAATATGTTATTTGTAAGTTATATTAACGTCCACAGATTTCTGTCATTAAAGGTCACTGTGAATATTACAGAGTGCAGTATTTATGGTCAGGATGCAAATTAAATGAACGGTTTCTAATGCTGTTGCTATCTTTTTTTTTTTTTTTTTTTTATCACCCAGCAGAGTTTATCTGGTGGCCCAGGAAAGACAGGACGAAGTTTCTAATTGGCTTTGTGTGCAGGTGATGCTATCCAACTTCAAGCACTACAGCGTCACCCAGGCAAAAAGAACGAAAGTCGGAACCATATGAAGAAGAAAAGAAAATGTTAGTCATCTCAGAAAAATAACAACTGCTGTACTATAATCCAAACCTCCTATAACTTTACAACCTGGTTTGGTATGATGTTTCACGTCAATTTCATTCATCTATTTCCTTCCTCTGTTAGCTTTTGTTTTGATTAGTTTTTAGAAAGTCATTTTAGTTTAACCTTCATTTTGTGTCATTTGATTTTATCTTATAGTATATTTGTGTAAATGGATTTTGTTTGAAGTGCGGGGGTCATAGCCAAGAATATCTGCAAGTCATGTCTTCATCTTTGTATCGGTTAGTGTAAAGGAGAAATGATTGGATGTTCCATTCAGTCTTTCCGCAAAAAAAGAAGCTCAGTGTGGAGACAGAGAGGAAAAAAAATACAATTTTAAGGAAAACTTAAAGAGGGTATCTAAGTAATAAATCTTAGTAGTTGTTTTATTTCTTGTGATGTCTCATTGTTAACCATAATTACCTATTTTTGGGCAATACAAAGAGGACTCCAATATTTTTATGGTCCTTTTTTATAAGTGTTGTTTTTGTTGTTTAGAAATATATATATATGCTATAACAAATTTCATATAACTACATTGTGAATTCAAACTTGAGAAAAATAAATGTAGCTGTACATATTATTCCAGTCACTGCATATAACCAACTCAGTGAGAGAATAGCATATTTTTGTGATGGTGTGTCAAAAGAACATGTTATAGCGTGTGAATAGAAGAAAAAGCTGTAAACAGTTATTATTATACTTTTTTCTGCTGGAAGACGGTATAATGACCCCAGAGACAAACAGAACACACTTGCTCTGTAAATACTGAAGCTGAATAATTTTACAAGTGTCATACCAGCAAATTTACAAACGGTGAGTTAAGTCAACACAGTTTTAAGAACTAAAAGAAAAAGAGCCTGATTGGTATCTTTTGTCTAACTGTTAAGATATCCGTATCATTTCAAAGAGAGAGAGAAAAAAAAGATGATTTAATCCAAAGCACACTGTACTTAGATGTGAAGATTAGAACTTGAACCAGGCATTTTACAGTGCTCTGTGCATCCTGACACTTTTATACTCTTGAGAGGAACTTGTTAGTTGTATGTTATTGTTTGTTTCACCCTGCTTGTTCCTGATTCATTTTTGGAACACAATATCTGGGCTCTGTGCTAGAGCCTTTATGTAATGCTTGTTCTCTGAATCAGTTCTTTTTGAATGAATTAGGAAAGTAAACATTTTGATACCATACCTCAGCCTTTGTGAGTTCTATTGTGGAATCATTGGCAGGTTTAATTTATTCTAGTGGCAAAACAAATGAAAACACTGAAAGGTAATAAAGCGAGTAATCATTGCACTGTGAGTAGTAAAGTACAGGCCATTTTCCTATTTGCACATGTATATGTTGGCTTTTTAAAAACGGCCCTGTGCTTTGGGATAGTATGAAGGATTTTTAGGCTGATGTATTCTCGACTAGACAAACGCTTCAATGTTTTGAGGTGAGTTAACAGCTTGGGAAATAGTAACTGATATGTTGCAGTGTACACTTGGATTTCTTTATATATTAGACACATGTCTTATCTAAAGATATTTATACAGGGTCAGGAGAAGACACTGAATTATTCACTATCTGTAGCTGCACCAGGTTTTACACAGAATGTGTGGTTAATGATTTTACTCATGACAAACATTTAATAATAATATGCTCCAGAGTGCAGTCCAGTTTTTAAAATCATTGATGGAATGAATGGTGTGTATTCTGAAATACTTTACCTGCTGCAGGTGTATTTGTTGTTTTCATTTTACCCACTTCTTGTCTCATGTCTTTTATTTCAAAACAACCAGGTAAAGAAATATGCTGGATACTTCTAAAGTAAATGATATGGAGGTGTTATCAAGTAATAATTTAAAGAGTAAAGAAAAAAAACCCTTGTAATGTTCAAATGTAAAAGAAAATAAGAAATACACAACTATAAAAAAAGAAAGATGCTTCTTTGCTGATTTCAAGTTTAATCAGAGTTTTATTGATACTTTGTGGTTTATATATTAATAATTGTAATATACTATTAAAATGTACTGTGCATCCATTGCTTTCTCTCTTTCCATTCCCCATCCTCAGAGATCCTACTTCTTTTGTTGATCATTCATGTATTTCATTAGTGTGTAAAGAAATCACAGTTAACTTGTAAACAGAGTGCTGTCTTTGATACCAGTGTAGTGGTCTTTGTTGTTCTCCCTTGCTCTACCTCTCCTTTCTCTCATATTTATCCCTCTCCCTCTCGCGCTCTTTTTCTATCTCCTGTAATTACAAAGTAGATGTTATATAGGACTCATTAATATAATACTTGTAGTGAATAGTGGATTTAGGACCAGTCAAGATAGACCTTTCTCTAAATGATCATGTTATTCTGATATTTGCAGACAATTATTTTGATAGAGGTTCATTGTAATTTATTCCCTGTATGTTTTATTTTTGGTTTGGTTTTGCCACTCTCACATGGTTTCAGCTAACCAAAGCTCTCATGGATGAACAATAGAGAAACAGTTGCTGTAAGATGGAATTGTTCACAAGGCATTATTTGGATCCCCACCCTTGAATGTTTTAAAAGGGGTGTGCCATACTACCTTAAATGCTAACGCTAGATATGCAAAACTTTTATTTTTTATTATTTTTTAAGAGGGACATGAGCTATAATCATGAGTTTTTATGTAAAAAAAAATTTCATATTTTTTTAAGAAACATACCAATGATTACCACAATAGTCATAATATCAGGCATAGTGCTGTTAAAATAACCAGTTGTATCTTTTAATGTTTGTACACTTTGAAAAAATCCCACATGCCTCTGGCGCAGTTATTTTTAGATAATTTTTCTCTTATTTCTCTCAAAACTTGTATTAATAATTCTAATAATTTAGATTCTGGGAACTACATTTTGTTTTAATCCATTATCAATGTTGTTCACACATATTGACAGTATAGAGGCATTGCTGTATAAATAAAAAAGACCTACTGCAAAAGACTCCATTAAACCGAAAACCTCTGGCTCTTAACGAATATTACCAGGTGTTAAAGGATGAGGTGTGGATCAAGGCTGATTAATAGATGGTTAAATTCATGTCCCGACTTTGGACCAGCACCCTAAAGCTGTGATTCATTGATAAGCTAAATCAGAGCAGAAAAGATTACATTAAAACTTGAATTTAAATGCTCCCAAGTTTCCTCAAAATACTATGTCAATGGATGTCCAGTATTTAAACCAATTAGATTTACACAAGCAGCTGTGTTTCAAGCAAAAACAAACCTATTATAAAGCCAATTCAATTTAGGAGCTCAAGCTGTGTGCACACTCCAACCACAGATTGAGTTATTCTGTCAGTATAATTTCAATTAAACGTTAAATTTAGGTTTTATATCCGTTATTTAATTTATTTCACCTGATGGGGTCTTAAAATTGAATACTGTTACATTAATAAATAACATTAGTGTCTATTCATTCTTCTCATCCTGTATAGACTGTCAGATTACATACAGTATGTACAGTAATGGCAGCTTTGTTAGTGACGCCAATAGACAAATTATTCCAGTGAATCCAGCAAGTATACAGGACATTGTGTTATTTCAAAATAAGCAAGGTATCCCAAAAGACAATGTCCACATGTTTAGCAAGTCAAATAATATTAAACTTTATTGTAAAATGATAAAAGTAATTTATCACATTGGACAATACAGGAAAAATATAGTATTTGCCCAAAACTATAGAAAAACAAAGGTAGGCTAAAAAAATAATTTCTTCTTCAAAAAGTAACATGTTCAAAATATTAATGACTTTTATTAACTTATGTTCACCTCATTTGCATATTTTAGTGTCAAAAATATCTCAACAGTATACCAATAAATATAATAGGACTCAATTATGTAAGTGTACCAACTTCTGTGTAGTAAAGTTTTATTCTGACAGGATAAGAAGAAAGTGTTCCTCAGTTTATTTGCAGCATTGTCCCTTGAATTTATCTTAATATTTTCTCAAATAATAAACCTTAACTCAAACCACCTATAAACCGAAACAAGAAGCTCAGGAGCTGCATTTGACTCCAGTTTGGTTTCCATTTCATCTGATAAACCAATAACAGTGCGACAAGTATAAAATACACATTTTGTTTGTTTCACTGTCGCAGCGCCTGGTGGCTCATACTCTATAATGAACCCTTTTTGACTGAAAAAATAAAACTTGAAAGGCTCCTTTTCCCTTACACAATATCAAAATTGACTCTTCTACTGTTTTGTGATCCTGTAGCTTGGACTTTAAGGTAGCATGGCTCTGTTGCTGTAATTTCATTTTATCTTAAACTGACAGCAGTTTACAGCTGATGAATGTTACACATCTTAGTAGACTAGCTTATCCATTTGGGGAGAGGGGAGGGGTCTTGGTTTAAGAAAAAATAATCAAAAAAGAAAAAAAGTCAACCTGGAAGGTGTTGACATTTGTAGTGTACTACCGTATCCATTTAAACTTGAATCTTGAGGCAAGTGCTAGGCAATGGCCAAACAATTTATCCCATCCACTCTGGGGAAAATCCCACCCTGAAACCACACGCACTTATGAGATTTCTGTCGTCTTGGATTCGATTCGTCTATTTTATGAATATGAACAACTGTCTCCCAAAAGCTGGGACATCAGACAAGGACTGTTTCAGGCTCTGCTCCATTTCCAATTAATTAGCCTGACTTTGAAGGCTCATTGAACGTTCTTGAGCATTTATACCCAAAAGAGGCTTATTCATAGTGGTGCTAATGGTTTTAAACCAGACAATGTGCCCTTATCTCTGAGAGATACTGGATACTGTCACAGTGACCACAAAGTTACTCTCCCAGTTCAGCGCCACCATTTATAGTGTCGGCTCTCTTGTTTCCGGATATAACAAAGATCGCTTCATGTTCACAAATCTAGACTGAACTCTTCGAGGTGACAGAAATAGCACAAGTTCAACTGTACTGTCGTGTTTTAGGGTGAATTTCCCCTTCAGTCCAAACCATTGCCATCTCACCCATGCTCATTGCTAAATATATACATACAATTGCAATATATGCGTATAGATGAATATATACTTGCAATTTTCACTCATTTGAACTTGTCTGAACAATGTTAGACTGGAGACCTCAGCTGTATACAGAATATCCCTCACACAGCTACACCCAGGTTCATATAGTCGTCATTATTAGCTTATGTTCACCAACACGAGACTTCACCCCTGGCGTGTTGTCGAGTTTGGAGCAGACCGCATGGCCTAGAGGGGAGCCTGGAAGCTCTTCAGACTGCATGGATGGCAGTGTGAGGCTCTGCTGTGCTTCCATGTTTCTGCAGGCTGAGCACAGAGCTCTCTTCACTGCTGTCTGCCCATTCCTAACACTTGCCCCTTTTTTTTATGTTAACCGACTTTTTATGGCGAGAGACAGACAGACTTGACTGACATCTGAAAGCATCTTTCAGGTTATCATATGGCTTGCTTAAGCCCTGTTGTAAAATAAACACAAAAAAAAACATAATAATAATGGATGGGGGTCTCTCACATATCAAATGTGGAAAGTCTAATTTTATATTTGTATTTTCAAATAATAATATTGACAAAAAATGTCTGTGAAAGGTTTCCATCCTCTACTGTGGTCCAGAAATTGATGTGTCTGTCTGGAAAATAAATAAAATAAACTGAATTGTTATATTACTTGTTTTCACTGTTTCATTGTATTTTTATTTTTTGTAATATATTTGCTAAAGATGGGAAAATATTTTATCTGATATAATGTTTATCTCAACATTTCAATATCATATGTGTAGTTACGTAGTGAATCATCACATCAAAGAGACATTCACTTTCCATAGTGTTTAACATCTGCTGACATCCCATAACTTGATATTGACACAAGACTGTTGTGTGTACTTTGTTTATTACAAACAATTGGGGGGTTTTTTTTATTCCACATTTTCACTCGCCACACACTGAGCATATCGGCGCCGGGACCCTTCAAGGTCACTCATAAGTCAGCAGGATTAATAGAGTCTGAGCACTGAGGTGCATTTGGGGAAGCGGTGAACAAACAAGAGCTGGCGTGTAATTCTGCTGCCCCTCAGTGGTCTCTCCCAGCGCTGGGGAAGATGCAGCGCTTTCAGGAAAAAGCACGGCATCATCCACCAGTGCTTTATTTTTCATCAGCAGTATCACATGGAGAGCATCAATATTAGCTGAGGCTCAGTGTATAAACGGCTGAGGATGTGATGAGTAGATGAGCAAACAGGCTGCTGCATGACAATTGTAGAGACACACACATAAAGTATTAAGGTTTACCTTTGACGTGTTTGTCACAGTGTGATTAGTTCTGCTTGTACTTGAGATGGAGAATTTCATTTCAGATGCCTGAAACAAAAAAAAACTGAGTCAGAGTAATTTTCTGAGGTGAACCAGAAGAATGAACCACTGAAAATGTAAAAATAATTTCTGACTTTTTTCCCCTGTTTGCTAAAGATTAAAATCATGCTGGTTCTTGACAGCTGGTTTCTGACTGGATTGTTCTATTTTTCACAAATGTGACTCTAGTATGTACTGTATACCTTGTAAAACAACCACAGACATAGCTAAGTATAATAATAATTATGTAATAAGTATTCCCCAGATTCAAAATACCTTTTTGTGTATGTTTACTGTGGTAGATTAAGACTGTTAAACATAATGTTACTGTTCCACTGAAATTCAGGGAGGAGGATTTTTAATGTGGGTGCTTGTCAGGTGAGACCAACAGTTCGACAGCTTCATCACTCATTCAGACAAGGTGATCTATAATTCTGACTGAGATCAATACTATTCCCAGCTCTGTTTTTCAGAGCCGAGGCGCTAGAAGTTTAGATCACACTGCAGCCACGTTTGTTTTTTGTGTTTGTGTAATGAATACAATGATAATCCAATTGACAGTCTGGACTATTGTTTCACTTTTTACAGAAGCTGCTTTTGATTTTTGGCTTTCTCTGATAGACCAGTGTGGAGCCCGGTCATAAGGTATGTGCATACATAACATACAAAGATTCCAAACACACAAACCTGTATCATGTATAAACAGATCAAATACAGCACATGTGTAAAACAATATGTACTGCCAGTCAAATGTTTTGGATGCCCAGTAATTCCACATTTTTTGGTTAAATTACAATTTTGAAATTGCTGTTAAAAACCCAACAAAATTAGAAAATATATTTTTCAAATGTATGTATTTTGTTAAATCCTAAGCCATATAGATGTAACATTATAGTAAGCACACTTAGAATAAAGCATTTGAAAATGAGAAATATGTTCAAATGGATTTTGAAAAATGTCTGTGGCTTTGTATTTTATCACATATTTTGTTATTAACCTACAGCAGATCAGGCTGGAGTTTGTCCCAATCCTGGTCAGTGTAATTAGCAGACAAATTCATCAAACAGTTGGTGCTCGTGCCGTCTGTGCTTTTAACATACATGCGTAACTGGTTGACCTTTCCAGTCCACCTGCCTTTAATTAAGTGCTAATTAAAAGTGCCATTATGATCAGAGAGCTCGACACTCATCGGCCCTTAAATACAAGGATTCTGGTCTTTGGTGGAACACTGCAAGACAATCAGCAGTCATAATGGGAGCTAAATGTCAGCTCACAGCAGAGAAAAGGAAGCTGTGGAATCAAAGCTTGTTTTAAAGTAAAAAATAGTCATATTTGAGCAGCAGGGTCTACACTATAAAATATCACATGTATCACCTATATTCATCTACATAGTCAAGTCAAGTTTATTTATATAGCACATTTCATACGACAGGCGTAGACTCAGTGTGCTTCAAACTGAAAGCAAGCAAGAAAAAATAGGCAAACATCATACATAACAACATATAAGATAAAAAGGTATGACAATAACATAAGATAAGAAGGCATTATTATCAAAAATGGAATAATAATGACAATAATACTGATTCTAAAATAAGAGTTTTACCTGTAACCACACACTTTAAACCTAACTAAAAGCTTGTGTTTTTAGTCTGCTTTTAAAAGAAGACACTGTTGTAGCAGACCTCAGTTCATGTGGTAGAGAATTCCAGAGAGCAGGACTATAATGACTAAAGCTGATTTAGAATGTATTCTAGGTATAGTGAGTAGTATATATCATCTATATCATCTATAAACTGCAGGAATTATCACAAAAACATCTACAAAAACATATATTTTTATATACTACTTCCCAGAGTACTTATGATAATTTAACATTTATATTGCTTGACATTGAACCCAAAAACAAAAAATTCAGGGTGTTCACCAACTTGTGACTGGCAGCATATATACAGTGACACACACAAACTTATGTGTGCGTTGAGCACCATGTCACCGGCTCATTTGATGGCCTCGCCTCATACCAGCGGCTCTGTGTAAATTTCCCATGGGCCAGTACTAACAGGCTGAATGTGACAGCTCCTGGCAAACACAAACAAGCCACAGTGTGCAGAAAATGCCACTGCGAGGATGCAGCATGGCAACAACGCTCAGGCCGCTGTGGAGGTGTAATGAAGAAGTGGTGGTTCAAGAGGCGGTCTGCTGCCACCTCCGTGTGAGTCAGCCTGAAAAGCAGAGGGGAGAGCTGAAGAATACCTGGCTGCCATGCATATTCATGCTGTGATGTGGTGCTGCAGGAGACTCACAACCGCCATCCTCAGCCTGCGAGGACACCTCAGGGCCCCTCAGCATTTATTAACGGTAATTATGAGCTAGTCTGAGATGCTGGCATGTTTAATTGCCAATTACAGGTAGGTTAGACATAGATGAAAATGACATCGATTTATATAGTACAGCAGCCTAAGCTGTGTTTATACCTTGAAAAGAAAGGTTGGGAAACATCCAGGATCCTCACACAAGCCTGGCATTGTAGGAATTCAAGTGCAATAATGAGCAATGTTCAATGGATATGCACTTAATTTTATGTGCATCACTAAATTATCTCCCTGCGCAGCCATGTAATGGTTGCTCCTCTTTTGAAGCGGAAAATTTTTTTGACAGAGCTGTGTAATAGAGTCAATAGTTGATGGTAAGACTGCTGTGGATGGGGAGATGAGGCACTCAGGTGGCTCTTTCCTCCCAGACTCCAGGCCTAATGTAGCCTTTGGCATGGAAATTGACGTGACATTGATGGGCACTCTCCCGCCAGCAGAGAGTCATGCGCCTGCACAGCCTTCCAATTCACTAATAATTGCTGATTAAAAACTAGTTAAGAGTCCATGAAAACTCAAATGTGCATTAACCAAATGACCTTCTGGGAATGGCAAATAGTCTGCAGCCAAGAACGCAGACAGCTTCATATGTGAAACTGGTCCCTGGATTGTTTTGGAGAATAAGAAACAAACAGCTGCGCGCTGTGTGAGACTATTGAGTTTCTTCCAAGAATGAGTTTTATTGTGTCCTAAATCACTTCACTTTATTTTTCAGAAATTGTTCTGTTGCACAGATAACCTTTTCATTATGTAAGAGGAGTCATTGTAATCTGTAGCATAATCCGATAGACAACCCCAACTGAGTATTATAATCTAAAAATCCTAAAAACAGGAAATTAAGCTTTTTCTTTTACAAGTTGTAGATTAAATGAATTAGCTGTAGATGGCAATGAATTCAAATTAGGTTTTATATGACCAGTATCTACATATTTTTAATTAATCAATCAAATGTATTTTGTAATGCAATTATTTTTCTTTTCAAATTTCTATGGGATGAGATAACTGCAATCCTACTACTCTGATATGTTTCATTATTCCCCTAATATAAATTATGCTGAATATGATTTATTGTGAGGTCTAAAGATTGGCATGTTTTGACAAAGACAAGTACTCGTCATTAACCTGTAGACATTGTTTTTCCTACTTATATAATATTTTGTTTATTTTATATGTTATCACACACAAGTTTAACATAATGCTCATCGTGGAAATGGAATTTTAAAAAAAGCTTTGCAGAATCATTATCTCCGGCACTTTATGTTTTATGGTTGAATGCAGACAGGTGACTGCGTTTCTTACAGAAACACACTTGCAGTCTTTTTTTTTTATATCAAAGTAATTATAGCCTCAATATTTAGACTATGAGCATGAAAAGCAGAGGAGACCATGAGCTAACTGACTCAGAAAATCCACATATTGTGTCCCTCTTTTTTTCTCATCTTACCCACCAGATGAGGCATTACATGCTTACAAAGGCCATCAGTTTTGGCCCAGATCACAGAGGATGCAGCTGTCTGTTCATTGTTCATCATCATTGTCTTCATGGACCTGATGCTCCAGAATCAATAGCTGCCTTAGAGCAAACTAGTGAGCAACAGACTGTAGAAGCAGGTAAGAGTGTCATTATTACCGGAGGACAGAGCAAAAATACAAAGTAAATGCCAAAGGGGGGGAAAGGTATTGGTGTTGATGGGATCATTACCAATGGATTAATGATTACTTGGCTGGGTGCTGCAAATTTCTGGCTTTTAAAGTTCACTTCACAGTCTGTAGTCTCTACTTTGGGAAAAATATGAGGTACTGTATATTTGAGATTTCCAGTCCTCCCTGTGTTGAGGCATCCCAAAACTATTATGACAGCAATTCAGTTAATGAGAGATTAATGTGGATGTGGAAAGACTGCTTATTGTCAACAGGTCAAGAGGCCTGCTACTTCTAATATTGTTTTAGTAGAACAGTTAGAGTATGTGTCACTAACACATTCTGACATTTGACATCAAAATGTTTCCCAGTGTAAAACATCCTCATGCTGATTATTTTTTATCACAATACACTAACTTCCTTGTCTAAATGGCACAGACCTCCACGAGAAAGAAAGGCCTGCAGTTAATTAATTAGCCCCCCCAAAAAATCCATGCAGACTTTAGTATTAATTGCAATGTTGTTTGAGAAGATTAGTTCAACAGCTTTCATACTGTATTTGTGGGATTTGTGATCAATTAAAAAAAAAGTCAGAGAAATGGCCTCAGAGGGGCCCTAATATTTAGTTTGACACCTCTGATGTCAGGTATCCAATCCAGTTGTGATGTGGTATCAAAAAATGTGTCTACAAAGTATTGCTGTTATTATACAAACATTACCGTGCTTTTTCAATGCAAGGAAAAGCTCAGAAAATCCGTTTTGCTGCCTTGAAAGTGTAAACACTAATGAGAGCTGTAACCTACCATGCACGAGAAGGAACACAAGCACTTCTGTTTGTTAACACTGTCATGCAGAGGTTTTTATCAGATAAAATGTGATTTGTGTGAAAAGATCTGCTTGTGAGAAGGCAAGGTCAAGCTCAAGGTCATTTTTATATCTCATCGGGATAATTTGATAAGCAGCACAGTAATGCAATAATACATCAAATGCATGATGCATACATATGAATTAACAATAATAATAAACAGCAACCACATAAACTTCATAATAGTGCACATTTTTTGTAGCAGGAGTACACCTAAACTTGTGCAAAGAAACAATTGAATTTACTGTAGTTACAGCTTAATGGCAGTATGAAGGTAAGGTGATACAGTTTATATTTTATTTTAAGTAGGTTTTTTTCTATCTTTTTTTTGGTGGATGGGAAGAGCAATAGGCAATTCCAAGCCAAACAGCATGCTCTTGCTTTTTATGTTTTTTTCCCCCTGTATATGTGTGTGTGTGTGTGTGTGTTTAGACAACACATACTCTTATCAATCTCTGCACAATAACAGAAAACAATTTGCTAATGTTTTGAAAATAGCGTTCCCTTCCCCTGCTCCAGCATTGAGAGATGTATGCACAATTTCATAAACACAATCAGTGCGCTGAATGGCGGCACTGATATTCAGAAAAAAAAAATCTCATTATTGTTCCTGAGCTATGGAAAAGCAGTCAATGGCCCATATCACACAAAATGCCCCCCACCCCCCACCCCCCACAGCAGCCCACCATCACACAAAGCTTAATTCCACCTAGCAGCAAACAATATGCAGCAGTTTGCTGAGAGAATATTACTCATGACCAAAAAGAAATCAGCAGCAGGCCAGCTGCACTTGCCACAGTCTTCAGGCAACACTGGTGGCCCTGCTGTTGAGATCATATGGATGCACCACTGGGCACACTGTCTCATCATGTATCATGTATATTTTGAGCTACAGTACCATCATTATAGCTGGACTGTATCATGTCTTATTTTAATAATCTAAATCTGGATCTCTTTAGTGCAGAGCTGAAGTGACATGACCCGTGTCACAGTATCCGCATGCGTATATGGATTTCCAGTCTATTGTAACTCACTCCATCTTCCCCTCACTCATGAACAAGTGTCAAGAAGAGTGGCCACTGAGGAGTGCAAGTAAACAGGAAATGAATGATCAGCATGCAGAGAGACGGAGTGTAAGTAACTGGTGTTTGTGACTAGACAGACTAGAACCAGAGACATGCTGTATGTTTCTGAGGCCACTGAGCCTAAATATATGGACAGCTTTAGTGATGGATGATGACAGTCCAGTGCACAATCAGAGGATTTCAATGAGCCATAATAAGGGCATATGTATCATCTTATAGAGCCCCTTTACATTACAGGCACAATATATCATATCCTGCCTTATATTTGAAAAACTAATGACATTCCCATCAGCCTCAGCTGTAGTTTGTGTGTAGTGCTTATTAGCAAATGTTAGCATGCTAACACACTTCATTAAGATGGGTAAGTATTATCTGCCAAACATCAGCATGTTAACATTGTTACCGTGTTGCCATGCTTGCATTAGCATTTAGCTCAAAGCACCACTATGCCACTATAAGTACAGCCTCACAGAGCTGCTAGCGTGGCTGTAGACTCTTAATCTTGTTAAAAATAGGTTCAGAAAGTCCTCCAATATCTAATTCGTTACCTGAAGAGTATATTCACACTCTAAGTGACACCCTAGTTGGTATCATCCTCTGAAGTCAGTGCAGAGGTCAGCCAGAGGGACATGTCTTTTGTGCACATGAAACTGACCGCTGGGAAATTGTCTATTACCCTTTATTCCAAAAATTATTTTCTATATGTAGCTTTCCCATACCTTATTAAAATGCATGGGGGTAGCTGTAGCTCTGCCAGAAGAGGTCGACCATTAACATAAAGTTGGTGGTTTGATTCAAATCATTTGTATGATGCAGCCTGACACCTGAGCAGCCTGAGAGCGTACCAAAATAAAATAAAATCACAGAAAGAATGTGTATTTGTACAAATAAATACATATATAAATGTGTATAAAGTGAGCTATTAACACAGAAATATGATACAGTACATTGTGATTTCACAACCTGCTGTCCCATTCCCAGTAAAGCATTTTGAGCCCTTCTGCGCTCACACACGGCCAACGTTAATTTAAGTCTGTGAGGGTTCGATGTTTAAAGGCTCGGGGTGAACATTGGGACTGAGCCTGCAGTATTTGTTCTTTGAACCATGATGTACATCAGGTCACTTGCAAACTCTGGCAAGTGCTTCAGTCTGACATTTGATGATGTATGGTTTATGGTGATCATTACAGATCACTAAATGTCAGGGGCTGTCGGCTCAGAGCTGATATATTCATCCCAGAAAGCAAGAGATGCACCCGGATGATACACTGCTCCTGGTTTCTGTCCCTGTCAAGAATGAACAGCATGTAAGGACTCATCAAAATGTGTGAGGGCTTTCAATAGAAAAACTTCTATAAAACAGTTCTTGACCTGTACAGCTGAGAAATGTCATATATCACATTTCTTCGGTTGTGACTTACAAAACCAAACGATAAGCAACAGAGGAATAAGACCACGGATTATTGAACAATGTTGCATGAACATGAGGCCTGATTAATAGACGCACAATCACACACGGCTTTAGAGAAACTGGCCAGTCAGTGTCACATTTGACATTCTGTGCCATAGAGCAGTTCAAGCAGAATGCAGATGTGTTTTCTATATGAAATCCTTTATCCTGTGGGTCAAAATAAAGTTAGAATTGATACTTTATTTAATGTAAACATTAAATTTTTACTGTTGTTTAGTATGTTGTGTTATTTTTTTTTATCTCACCTTAAGGCCAGACACTTGAGGTGAATAGAGTAAAAATGTAACTAATAGATATCACAATGAAACTTCCCCAGTTGATTACTGACATTAAGACAGTACATTTTTGCATTACAAGATTTCTGAAATGTTATTTTTAAATATGCAAATTAGACATGATCTAATTAAATATGTGCTAATTTGCATACATTTCCAGAACAGAAATCAGAACATTGGATGAAACCAGGTTCAAAATTCTTGTTTCTTTTTCTTGACATATTAGAGTAAAACGTTTTTATAGAAGGAATTTTGGATATCTCTTTTTATCACTCCATAAATCAGAAAATACTGTGAACAGCCATAAAAAAAACTAACTATTTTGTTTTTAGGAATAAAATGTTGTATAACTCAGGCTATGAATGATAACATGAACAAACCCCTCTTTAAAAACCTTCAGAATATAGATAAGAATAAAACTTACAAGATACTACAGGTGAATAGGGAAAAAATTTAACTAGTAATTATCGCCATGAAACGTTTCTGAAATTTTATGTTTAAATATCCAATTGAGGCATTATCTAATGCTACCTTTTGGTGAATTTAGGAGAAATCTTCAGATGCAAATAGACAAAGTGTAGTAAAATAAGCACCTAAATGTGTATTTTTGGGTATTGGGTATTGGTACTTTTACTTAAGTAAGGGATGTGAATACTTCTTCCACCACTGATGACTACTACCAACTCAGTAAATGTCTCAGTAATGGATCTATGTCATAGATGGAGATTAATTTACAGACCTCCTAGCAACATAAATATTATTTGTGCTGAATTGACATATAAAATGTATAAAGATCCATTTTTAAGGTTCACGTGATGTCATTTCTACTGGCAGTGGAAACAGAGTTGCTTGATGGTTGTATTGAAACAATAAATAAATTGATTAAATAGTGGAATAAGGGAATTACATATAGTATATGGTATTTTAAAAAGTTCAGATCAAGTTAACTTTTGATATTGGTGATGGAGTGGAAATCCAGGCCTGATCAGGTATTTTTCATTAAAAGGTGTGGTTTCCAGTGGTACACATATTAGACCTCTGGTAGCACATACATACTGTATTGTGTTCATGTTTTTCAGAAGCCTGATCCACATCTTGCAGCAGCGACAGGAGACACATTCAACAGATGCAGGTCAACATACTGGTGGAATACATATGTATTTTAATGACAGTTAAGGAATATTTGGTAGATTTTAAACCTCTTTTACCTCTGTATGGACAAGTTTGTTTGTTTTTGCTTGTCACCTTTTCTTTTGCTTTGCCAAAAGGGTCACCCTGTGCTCATCCTTTTTGCAGCAGTCCTGGAGTGAGAAGAAGCTCAGCGTCTTGTTCAGAAACACCTCAGCAGAGATGAATTGTTGAAACAAAGATCAAACCTTTTAGTGACCTTCCAGCACATTGGACAATCTCTCTGAGCACCGGTACACTAACCATCAAGCCCCATGTGGCCTCCGTGAAGTACAGAGTAATCAAGGTAAAATTGAGGGGGTGGCAGTAAACACCGGTTCAATTCCATGGACAGAGTGTAAAAAAAAAAAAATAGTGTGTATGTGTGTGTTTGAGGTGAAAATATGCCACCTGCAGTGTCAACAGCTCCCAGAGTCATCCGAGTAATCAAACAACTCCAAGATTTACACAGGTGGCAAAAAACATTTCAAAACACATACACACACACACATATATATATATATATATATATATATATATATAGAGAGAGAGAGAGCGAGAGAGAGAGAGAGAGAGAGAGATCTATATATATATATAGTGGGGTGAATAAAAGGATTTTCAGTGCATCGTGTCAGTGAGCATTTAGAATTTTGATGTGTATTAACGTCAGCTGTTTTACATGTCCTGGACACAGATACTTTCATTTTAGAAAGCTAGTGTTAAAGTGAATGAAGCAGGCAATGATATTTTAATTATTTAGGGAATATTAACACAAGACAGTTGTAAATAGTCTAGTAATAAAATAAATATTAAACTAAGCAGATTATAATCCATTTAGATATATATTACAAATGTATTAAAAAATGTTACAAGTCAAGTTAAAACAAAATTTATTGATTTATACTGCAATTTATTTACAAATACTGCAGAAAGATCTTATAAAAAAAATGTTTCAAACTTTGATTTGTAATTTTTTAAAGACTTGGAACGTTTGGATAACCAAATTAAATCTGCACTGAGTTATACATCTTCTGCTCATGAAATCAAAAGATGATTAAACCAGCATCTCTTTAGTTTTGTAGTGACTCAGTCAATGTGTACTAATTCTGCATCCACAAGAGGGCGCCTTTGAACAACAATCAGCACCTCTGCTCACTGACGGTACAGCAGTTCTCCAAGGCCTTTTGATCAAGCTGAGCTCATTATGCTTCCACCAATGCTGTCCTTGCTCCAGCTGCCTGTCTGAACAGAGTGGCTGTGAACACATCCATCACTGAGCAGGAACATTTCCTAACATATGCTGTCAAAAGAAAAGAGGACTTCCAAGAAACAGATGTGTGCACTTCCAAGAAAACCTCCAATTTGATTTGTAGTTTTTGTTGGTGTTGGTAACCAAAAAGGTTAGTTACAGCTAACTTTTGCACAAGTTGCAAAACTTCTTAAAAAAACAGCAAGGCACATTTGATGGCTAAATCTGATTTGATGTTATCACTGAGATTTTGCTGTAGGTTGGTTATACTAAATAATCATGAAATAACAAGGTAAACAAATCTCAGCATCGCCCAAATTACTGAAAATTTTTACTCCATGAGACTCAACGAATGATAAGAGTCTCTGCTGTTATCATTTGTCAGCACGGTTTATATATTGGACATTTTGTCTTTCGAAGCCGCATTTACAGTCAAACAAAATGAAGACATTAAAGAAATCAATATGCAACATGAGCTACTGTTTTCATACTTTAGATTTAACTGTTACATATTCATCATAGATTATCAGAAATTATTAAAGCTGAATTATCAGACAGGCAAACTAACAAAGCGGACAATTGTCCCAGGGCCCCAGAACTCCAGGGGCCTCTAAATGCTCCAGACTTATGGTATGTGCTAATTTATTTTTAAATCTATTATATTTCAAGTACACTTTATTTGAACATTTATTTTAGAATATGCACCACTAAAAAAAACGTATACAGATCATTCACTTAAGTAAAAGTGTTAATACAATGTGCAAATATTGCTACAAGTAAAAGTCCTGCATTAAAAATCTTAAGCTTATTAAAATCTTATTTTTCGCAAATGTACTGAAGGGTACCATAAATTAAAGCAGAATGACCCATTTCATAGTGCCATTAACAGATTATATTACTGTATTATTATTACTGATGTGTTACTGTGTGAGTAGCATTTTACTGTTGTAGCCAGTCGAGGTGAAGCTAATTTTAACTACTTTATATACTGTTGCAGTTCAGTCTTAATTCAAATTAATCTGTCTAAAGGATTGACTGTATCCTCAATAAGAAAGTATAAGGCACATCACTGCACCAGACTTCTGGAAAAATGAAACTTGACTTTAAGAAAGTACTTGAAATTGATTTGCATTGAAAACAGGCTGGCATATTCTTAGTCCTCTGGTGGATTTTTCATGTTTTGAGAAAATAAGGGGTTATGACTCAAAGACTACAATGAAAAATCATTTTGTATGAAAAATCTTAATTAGTAACGTAACTAAAGTTCTTAAATCTAGTGTAGTAAAACGTACAATATTTCCCTCTGAAATATAAAGTACCACAAAATAGGAAGACTTAAGTAAAGTACAAGTACCTCAACATTGTACTTTACATTCCACCACTGCTAAAGCACAGTATCAATTGACATGATAAGGGCCTTGAGGTGGGTCCTGCTTTATTACCTGATCTTGAGGCCTTGTCATGAAGAGAGTCCCGGGTTTAAGATTTTGAGCTTATTAATATATAAAGATGATTTGTCATGGTAAACAAGCCAATATACTCAGTGACAGCTTTTCAATCCCAACCAACATCAGACAGCAAAAATGCCAAACACCACCACACACAAAACACCAAATTCTTCATGAAAATTCAACATTTTAATGGAAACTAAAATTGTGAACACTGGAGGTTTTTTTTTTTTTTATTGACTCGATTACATTGTTTGGAATTTGAGGGTTGTTATCATGCTTTAAAAAAAAAAAAAAACATTGTAATGTGACATTTCTGTTCTCAAAACAAATTTAATAATCTGACTGCTCACTTATGAAGAAATGCTATTGCCTCTTTTTTTTTTTTTTTGGGGGTAAGAGATGTAAAAGTGAAACAAGGAGGAGCAGACCAAAAAACAAAAACAATAAAAGCATCAACAAGCACAACAGCCATTTGAGATGATACAAACAAAAAGATGACTCGGCACAACATATCACCTTTTTCCATGACTGAATCCTGTAAAGACACGTGTTGCCCTTGTTTACTTCACCCCCCTCATAAACACTGTAGCACTCAGGTGTCATTGAATAAAAAAAAAAAAAAAAAAGCCCCCTAAATCAAAACATTTCCAGAAGAGGCAATGACAGTTAAAAAGGAGGGACAGTTTTTAAGTTGAGCACAAACACCAAGTCCTGCATTTCCCATTACAGACGATTGATTACTGGATGAAGAAGCAGCACTTTCGGTATTTGTTTTCTTTTAAGATTTCTCCTCTCTCCCACCGTATAATAACACGCTCAAAGTGACATTCAGCTGCTACAGTAGTGTCTTCCCTAAAAACTCCTCCAAACCGAGCTGGAAGCTGGTTATGACATCAACGTCCCCCGTCTGTGTGTTTGCCATTCAGTAGCTGAATTTTTATCTGAGTAGTGTACCTTTGGCGAAAGCAGAATCAGAGTTGTTGAACCGCACATTAACACCACACTCCCCCTCACAACATGATCAACATCACTACAAATAAAAAATATATTAAGAGGAACTCTGGGATGCAGTATGTTTCAATGCTCAGCACTCCATTACAACTATTTGAAGAAATGAATTAAAGTAATTTGTATAAAATCTGCTGGAAAAGAGTAACTTCAAATATATTAACATTGGTGCTATTGGAGGAAAATAGGTCTACATCAGCCTTAATCAGTAACTAAATCATCTAAAACTCATCAAAAATGAGACATCTTGATTTTCTGTTTCATTTATTCATTTTAGTCTCATCCTACTTGTGCAACTATGGATAAACTGGGTTATAACTCAAAAAATAAGTTTTTAAAACATATGTTAAAACATTAATTTGTTACATCAGTTCAATTATGTGCTACTTCAGACATTAACTTGACAATGGACTGGCATGAATATACACCAGCAAGAGTTTTTCATCCGTCCCATTCAAACTGATTTTGGCTTTAGGTCACACAAATCTGAACACAAGCCATGAAAATTTCAAAACACATAAAATGCTCAAAATGCTCAATGCTTTCAGCTGCGTCCATGTCGCATAAAAGAAGAAAGTAGGATTAGCTGTAAGAAAACTTAAACAGCGTTGCAAATGTTACAAAAAAAAAAAAAAAAAAAAAAGAGACAAAATGGCACGGATATATGCTGGAAGCAGATTTAAACAATCAAAATTGCTGTAAAAGTATATTTTTTCACACAGGCACCTGAACATGAAACAACAGGGGGGGATTTTGAAATATACGAGGAACTTGCATATAATAGGAAGAACTCGCTATGCACGCGCCCACAAAACAACGAGGCCAAACTCGTCACCTGGAAGCCTGCATCATCGTCCTTGAGGTGATTGCACATCCTGAGGGGGTGAAAATATAAACTCCACATGATCAGGCTTTTCTTTCTCAACACACCAACTGTCAGTCACTTAACCCCCCCCCCCAAAATCACTGATTAACCATCTACTCAGCTTCAAGAACCTGTTTTTGGTTTGCAGGCTACAATGCTAAATAATAGTTCTATTTTTATAAATGCATATTCAACATAGCCTTTTTGCTGTATTAAGTGCTTGAAAAAGAGGACCCTCGGGGTGGGAGGATGGGAGATTCTCTAATTTCCCTGTACAGGACCATCCTCTCAAAAAAAAAAAAAAGGGAAAAAAAAAAAGACTAAAATAATTATTTAATAAAGAAAAAAAGTCGTAAGACTACAGTAACGTCACATACTACTCATTTTGATCACCCTGTTTTACATTTAGAAGCCTATAGATGCCCCACTGATAATGCTTTGAACAATTTGGCATTTACCATATGGGAACCTGATTATGTCACTTTGTCTATGGATTACGAGCAATCGGAAGAAATTAAATTGCGAGTTTTGTGTAACTTTATGACAGATTAAATGTCACTTTCCACAAGTACAGAAAAACATAAGTCTAAATGCTAATGGACAATATCTCCTCAAACACCCTTGCTTCCTCATTGACCAGCTCCGATACAATTCTTATTCGGAGGGCATTATCTGATGCTACGCTCATCCATCACGCGCTGTACAATGGAAGCCAAAAAAACAACAAAGCATTTTAAATACCAGAGAGCTGACTGAGATTAGGCATGGAAGTTAAATGTCAAGACAACTGGCTGCAGTTACGACTTTCCCTCTCTGCACACAGTACAAGCTGCAGTGCTGCCTAATCAGGACACAGTGAAAAGAAGTGTACTTGAAAGCTCCTACCCAGATTGTAGCTACCTCACAGAAACACCACTGATGTTCAGCAATAATACATCAAGAGGTGCTTCACTATGAACACATGAGGGAGAAAATCAACCATCAAAGATTGCAAGATTACAGTCTAGTATACATAGAAAATGGAGCATGGAGCAATGTGCTTTTTTTGTTGTTTTTTTTGTTTTTTTAAAAGGGGGAAAGTTAACAGGTCAACTTCTATTTTTAGAGCCCAAAATGATCAATGACAGCACCATGCATGCCATGACACTTTTCCTCAAGTAACTATTTGGTGTTTTGTCACAACATCATATGATAGGACTCCAATTCAACATTTCCAATTTGAGAACATGACATGAGAGGAGGCCATTTGGCAAAAACAATATTCAACATAGTCATGGCTTTATCAACACTACCTGAGTTACATTTAATAATTCTGTATTCATCAACTTGGTTTTTTTTCTGAAAAGTAACAGCCCAGAGCCATTCTTTCAATGAGTATTTTTTGTCAGTACATATAGATCTCTCTAGCAATTAAAAGATAAAAGCAATTAGTTTACATAAAGTGCTATTAATCCACACATTAACCAAATCATATCTAGAGAAAAGAAACCTGGACAGTTCCTTCGTTATGTTGAATAAACCAATCCTGATTTGGAGATGGTGATGAAAGTGATGTCACAGCTGGCCAGTTAGCAAATTTGGGCTCCCTAGACTTAATTCAATCTTTCAACATGAGCTCTTTTGCAAAAATCACTTAAGCATTTGTGCAACAAATTGAAAACGCACCTTAAACATTTTGAACAAACAAATGAACTGCAGGCCACACCAGCATCTTGGGTGATGATTTTGTAGCTCCATATAACCCATTTCACACATTGTGTGGATCACACGGTGTTATTGCACACTGCTTTGCAATTGTAAAATGTTATCCACAGTAAAACATAATAGTACAACTCATCTTCACATTTCAACACAGTTTGAGAAAGTGGCTAGTCGGGGGAACCTAGATTAGTATTGCAATTGTTGTTGTTACTGTTATCTTTGTGTGGCTATGACGAGCGACCTCTGACTCATTCATTTCCACAAGTAAACATGCAAGAAATACAATGCCATAAGACAGAAAAGGAAAGATCAAACACTGAGTCAGAAAAAAACAAAAAATCTAAGTCATAAAATGCAACACATGTTCCTTTGACAAGAAGAATTGAACTGTTTTTACAAAGACAGAAAAGCAGGCAAAATAATCTGTATGGACTTCCTGAGTCTTGCTGCTGAACAAATAGCACAAAACGCAGAAGACCTTATTGGTTGCAATGTCTCTTGCTTAGCAGTGTCACTCAGTTCATTCCTAAACTCAGGATTCACATATTAGAAGGTATACAAATCTGAATTTAAGAATTGTCTGTGCTGACCTCATAACAATCCGCATGACACGTATGAAAAGCTTTAAGATTAAAAAGGTTTTGCCTTTAACGGAGACCTGATTAAAACATTTTTAAGCACATCTGTAATAAACAATTACATGAAGGGGCGTACAGTAGCTTTCCTTCAAATTAGGCATTTCTGTACCTGTGCTCTGGGATCATACTGCAGTGCAGATAACACTCATGTTAGGTCAGACAAAAACAGTATAAAAGAAAAGCAAGCATTTCATTTCTGGGCTCTGATTTAAGACAAGGTTCTCCCTTCCTGGATGGGGCCTCACCTACGAGATTCCACTTAACTTACAGTTTAACAGATCTTTATTCAACAACTTCAAGGCATTCTTTGCAAAGTGTGTTCTCCTTTCTTCCACGATTAATTCAAGCTTGCACACAGATGTGTATGTATAATGTCTAACATATCTACAATGAACTCATTTGAATGCGTGAAGAAAGAAAATGACTGAGGCATCCCATAGTCAGACTTACGGCTGCCGCAGTTCAACAGGATAAAGGCTTAGGGAGGTGCAATACACGACACCTTCCTTTGTTGAACTCCCAAACATCATCCAAAAGAGTCATGAGACAAACGACTATCGCAGCTCAAAAGTTGTACGTGTCTATTGGAGAGGCACCAATCAACTCCTTTAACATCCCTCCAGAGTATGTGTGTGCGTTTGTCTGATGCCCCCAAAGAAGTCTGTTATTCCACCCGAGATTCCAAGGAAAATCTGTCATGCTAAACTATCAATGTTTTCACAGTTGTCACTTTATCTGTCCAACAGGATTTATGATTTCCAAGGTAGATAACTGCAGCACCCAGAAGAGAAGAAGGTAAGTACTGTAGACGATCTACCTCACTGGTCAGGTCCATCCTTGGTCTCATCATAAACCACTACTATTTTTGGATCTACAGCAGAGGGGGAAGAAAGGAGGAAACAGGTTAGATTATTCAACATGATATCAGTCTCACTGATGTTAGGAATTTGGGTCTGAACTCACAAAAGAACACAAGCAACAGATAATCCTGATTTAAATCAAACTTTTGGTATATTTCATTTAGGCTATATATATATATATATATATATATATATATATATATATATATATATATATATATATATATATATATTTTTTTATTTAAAAAGCTGCAATGTTGGTTGTTCATATTAAAACGTGACCAAAGTTTCAAATAATGGAGGTAAAAGTAATCCCTGTGAGCAAAAAGCCCAGGCTTCAGACTGCTCTGAATACTAGGTTTTCCAGCGTTTTTTTTACTTTCGTGCACATGTCCTTAAACCTCATCTGCTCATCATCTGGTCAAGGCACAGCACGCCCACGAAGTACAGGGACACGCCCATCCACCTGCTCAGTCTGTTATTCGACCGTTCTGCTAATAGCGCTAAAACGAAGCATTGTGATAGGCTACGCGAGACTACTCGCGAGACTACTGTCCTTGATGGACAGTTAGCTTTACTTGTTGCTAAAGTAACCGCTAACAAATGCTTACTGTAGATGCCGTTAGCTCAGTTAGCCACGCAGCTAGGAGTCCCATTAGCTCTACAACTCTGCCCGGACTGGGAGCTCGTAGCCCAGGTCCAAAAACCTCCTCCTCCCGGCGGTCCAAAGCTCCTGCGCTAGCAGTGTAAACACCAACACCTCACTCAGGGCTCCGAGCTTCCAGTCCGGGCAGAGTCAGCTAAGCTAAAAGCCGAAGGACATCAGAGGGAAAACCAGAAAATATTTTCTCCATAATATATACTCCAGTTTCACCAAAATCAGTGAATAAAGTTACAAAAGTTGTGTGTTTTTGTACAGTAATCAGTGAGGCCCGGTTCCCAGAAACACCAGTCTGGCAGCGTCTATCGTTTTTCCCAACCTAATTCTTGTCTCATTTATGGTCTGATAAACCGTAAATTCGGCGGTGCAGCCGGTTCACAAGCACCGGGGCAGGCTTCTAGGGAGCTGGCCAATCAGAAGAAAGTGGGCTTTTAGGGAGGGGGGCCTTAAAGAGACAGGAGCTAAAACGGCTTGTTTCAGACAAAGGATAAACTGAGGGTCTGCATAAAGGGCCAGTATAAGATAAATAAGGATTTAAAAACAAACAAAAAACAAACAAAAAAAAAAAAAAAACACTGTATAGATCCCCTTTAACGTTTACTTAAAACACTTTGGTTTTGTTGAAAAGTCAAAAAGTACCGTTTTGGCATTGGCATGGGAAAGTGAACTATCGGCACTAGTATCAAAAGGTTTCAAACAATACCCAGCCCTGGTAATAATGGCATATTTCCTTCTAGCTTGTGGTTGGATATTTAGCTAACATAGCCTCAAACATCACTGAACTCAAGCCTGTGTTGATATCAACAGACTGTTTGGAAAAATTGCTGTATTCCACCTGCCAGCTGGCATGAATGCAATACCAGAGGACCATACACCAGCAGTATGTCACACTCAGTCATTTTAACAGTCTCTGTTGATGATTACCTTGGGTTACTTATGTTTCTGCTGTTTAGTAATAAAACACGCATGGCCTTTTGTTGAAGGCATTAATGCAGCCCTGTGCACATGCAGCCACACGGCCCAACTAGAACAACATTTTATTTGTGCATGTCATTGATTTATAGCAAGACGTTATGTCATTGATTTATAGCAAGATGTGATAGCAACAATCTTTCTAAGCACGTCACCAGTATTTATGAACTAAAAGTCAGTCAATGGATCTACATGCAAAATAATTTGATTACAACCACAAAAAAAAAAAAAAAGAAGAAACATTATGGTAAGGCGACTGTCATGGGCACAATGTTACCAGACCATCTTACTCATATGAAGGTCGTAGAAGGAGTAAGTATAACTCCATTAACAGTAATAGATAAGATGTCAATCTTTAGATTCAGCATGTTTACAGCTTAGTCAGGATCCTCCATGTTTTGATGTTGACTATGTGCCGCAAGAGCTGCACAAGCAGTTCATTTTTGATGAAATAAGTATTCTGACAGGCTGTAAGTAATAGAGCTCACAATAAGGTGCTCTGTAAAATTGATTTAAGTGAAAAATACATACATCCCATTTAGATCAGAACCAAAAACACCAATGCACTTGGTTCTGTACATTTATGAATATAAGTAACTTCAGGTCCGGCCACCATTATGAATGTTAGACAGCGATATCTTTCATGAATCGTTTCTCAATGTAATATGTAACGTTTCTAGATGTAATTCTAATTGAGAAAACTGAACTGCCTAAACATGTCTAAAAATACAGGTTAGGAAACAGTGAGAGTAAGTTTAGTTTACCTTGTTTTTGCAAGTTGAAAATGGATTCCATTTCTGTTGAAGGAAAAACATTATTTCAGCATCTTAATAGGTCACGAAGAACATTTTCAGAAAATGCAATACTGATCTCTCCAAAAACATATAAAAAGACATACTTAAGCATTATTTCTTAATTTATTGTTTCAAACATTGGGCACATCAAATCTCTTGAGACTTGACGGTGCTTTAAGTTATAATCCTTAAGATTTTCAAACCCTGTTTTTGATACTATTGCATTTTTCTGCAATAGCCATTCAATGTATTTACATTCTGTAATTACCTCTCTATATATTAGTTTTCATTGTTAATGGCAGAGTCCGCCATTCCCGCACTGGATTCAAATGGCCTTCACACGCACAATGGATTCACAGGAAACGATGCAGCATGTAATACAGCCTTAACGTTTGTAATTTTATCTCATCAATACCATCACTCACTCTCCCACTGTCAAATCAGAGCTGTATTAAGTTACTGCAAACCGAACATTTCCTAATGCTTCACATTAAAAGTATTCAACTGTCGAAACACAGGGCTTTTACTGTGACGCAGTCACAAGACAATGTATTTGTCAGAGTTTAGTGCCAACCATATTTGTTCATCAAATATTTGTCATTTTCTAAATGTATTCGTCAGTGGATCATTTTTAATTTTTGCAAGGCAAGAATGGAACAAGTGGGAGCAGCCTGAGCGAGCTGTTAGATGAAGAGTTGCAGGCGACAGGCTGGTGACCAAAGGTGACCAACTCCTGTTACAGTGCCCTGCGCTCATGAGGAAAACTACTCGTGCCTTGCACAGCATGAAATCAGATTGCAGATGCAATTATTACTAGCAGACTTCTTTACTAAAACAATGCTAGCTTGTTTGACGGCACTGTAAACAGTTAAACCAGTTGCTCTTCTGTTGATTTCCGACAAAGTAGCTGCTCAATGAGTGTTTGCTGTTACCACCAATAACCACGGGTGTCGCCAAATCAATCAGGAACTAAACCTTAAGGATTACAACTTAAATGGTTACACAACGTAATTTAGAGTAGATAGTCAAAGTTACCTTTAGTGTGATAAGTGACAGCAGCTTTAACATCAAAGGACCCCCAGCTACACCTTCTGCCAATGTCTTTAGAGTGGGCCTGTTCTTTAGATGAACCAAACAACAAAGTGGTTAGCTGGCCCTGTGCAGGCTTAGCACCGATGTCTTTACTGGGGGCCAACACAGCAAAACCTGCACCCTTGGCCTCAACTTTTGTCTTTTCCTGGCCACATGGCTGCAGCTTGTTCTCCTCCACACTCATCACACAAGCAGGAGAACAAGCATTAGACACATTGCAAGGGACACAAGTCCTTTTCTCAGGGTCTTGAGCCAAAGTGCCAGGCTCTAAGAATGATGGGCTAACATCAAAGCAGGGCTGAGCAGCCTTGGCTGCAACAACCTGACACTCGCTTTGAGGTGTGACCACAGTAGTCTTGTCCTCTACAGGCACCTGGCCACTTCCTCCTTCTGGCCCCAAGTTGGGCTCATTGATGAAGGAAAGCCCCCACTGATTCTGGAAGATATCTCCCAAGGCTTTCTGATTTGTCTGAGCAGCCGGTGGGTCAAGGTGACGAGCGCTAGGGAGCACAGGTTGCATATTTAAAGGATAAATTAAAAGAGTACACTTTCTAAGCTCATATGCTTCTCCGTCTACAGGACTTGTTGTAGAGCTACAGTTACTTTCCAAAGGAGATGCTACATTCTCGCCACTTGGGATAGATGGGGCTGATGGAATACTACTAGCAGCAGGAGCAAAGAAGGTACCCACTGATGGGCAGCCGTTTCCATTTCCAGAAACAGGACCATTAGTAAAGCTAACTGAGGTGATAGTTTTCATAGCAGACATAGGGACCTGTGACAGTCTGACAGGAGGAGGCAGTGCCTCTCCTCCACCTTGAGCTACTTTATTGAGGTTCTCTTTTACTTTACTTGCATAACTGATCTTGGGAACAATTTTAGCACTGCTATTGTCCACAGGAAATACTGGAGGGGGCTTGAACAAAGTCCATGAGTCCTCTTTTGAAGGTGAGGAAAGCTTGGCTTTGTGCCTTTCCTCAGTCTTTTTACCAAAGGTGCCAACTGTTTTGCCATCAGAGTTTTTCCTCAGAGATTCACCCATTGAAGCCTCTGTCACAACAGCCCGTTTAGCTGCTGACTGAGCTTCTACTTTATGGGCGGCTCTGAAGCCATCAAGTCTGGAAGTCACTCCCTTCTCAGTTGTCTCAAGATTAAAAGCCCCATGCTCCTGTGTAGTGTTGCCCTGCTGCATGTCTTTCTCCTTTTCTCTTATCACATTATCAGTGTTCTTGGCGTTGTTACATCTGGCCTTGCGTTTCTTCGGAGTAGTATATCCACCTTCGGAGCCGCTGCCATCATTGTCCTTGCTAGAATAGCCATTTGTAATTAAGCCACAGTTTATAACGCCATTTTGAAGCAACACAGAGTCTTTCTTATCCAAAGGTTGGCCCTCATGATGATTCAAATCCACAGCCTTTTCCTTGTCATTTTTAAGGTCCATAGTCTTCTTATGGTCCAGTCCTTTGCTGCTCACTTTTGGAACAGTCGTGTACAGCTTTTGTGTTGACTTCTGCTTCACATTTGTATTACTTGTGTGTCTGTTACCATTGCTGTTGGGGGGATGCGACATACAAACCGTATCAGACAGATGTGGATTCTTCTCCCCCTCCTCCTCACTGATGTTTACTTTTTTACTGCCTGAAAGGGGAAACAAAATCAGTTTATACTGAAATGATAGAACACCTGAACTATTCTTTCCACTACCTTGCAGAAAACTGCCCCAACTGCTAGCAATGTACAAAAAACACTGTGTCAATTCATTTGACCTTTCCCACTTACAGAAAATAACACATATGCTAAGATTTTACATAAGCCATTTTGGGGTAGGCTACTATACCAAATGTTTGGTAAAGTATGTGATTAGCAATATAGGACTCAAACGTCACAAAACCTGAAAAATTATTAAAATGCTACATGCTAGTATGCAACTCATATTCAAAATTAATCCAAGTATGAATTATCCACACTGCACATCTGGTGATAAAAATGTGTATCTGCTATCCACACAACTAGTGTTTTCTATACAAACCACAAATATGCATCATAACTGATGAATGATAACAATTCATTTATTGTGTTCATAGCACTTTTTTCTTTTCTGATAAATTATCACAGCAGTCAATGTTGTTAAGAAAGCTATCAAATGAAAGTTGTCCAGCAACCTTTATCCCAAGCAGTGAGACAAAGACAGGATAAATATCTGAGAAGAGAAGAAAATATTCATGCCATTGCTTGTTTTTGTTCATAGTGTTGCCTGAAAACGTATCTCCTAACACATTCCAAGATGGGCTTGGTGCTCACTGTATTTAACCAGTTATGCACACACATATAATATCATATTTCCCCCCCAACTGTCAGCTGCGGACTGGACTGTTGGCTGATTAACTTTCTAGAGAATATCTGATCTGACATCAAAGAACAGTTGTTGCAAGATGTAAAAGGAGGAACAGCAGCATTTATGAAATACATGTGGACTGGCAGTGAACCACAAATAGGTATATGCATTGCACAGAGGCATGGGAACTGCTGTCAATGAGGGGCTTCCCATTCAATGGTGCTGCCCCTCATGTCTGTGGGCACAGCACACACAAGCTTCTGCATACTGCCTCGCTTCTCTTATTATACGTAGACAGGCTCTCGCTCATTTGCAAGCAAGCGTGTTAACATAGCTATCAGCAAACGTAAGGTCGATGGTTACACTGTCTGTTCAGCTGCAGCAAACCATATCTTTATCAAGTGGTCATAATCGAGTTGCTGCGTGGCTTTGTGTTGACTGGACATGCAACAGGCCTGCCAGAGATGGCTAGCGTTGGCTAATGTCAACTAGCCAGCGACTCGTTGGCATTAACATGCCCTGGCACCACTAGTTGGTTGTGCCACAATATAGCCGGCTAACACCAGCGACCCAAGTAGGCAAAAGACGACGACGACATGCCAGTACGGCAAAGTATCATGGTTGCACTTTTTTTTTTTAGCTAGCCAGGTAACTATAGCATTAGCTCGCAGTGATATTCTAACATGGCCGACAGGAAATGGCAGCAGAGAACATTCCAGTGGAGCCGGCTCGTTTTCCTAAACTGGACACAAGCATGCTGACATGAATAAGATAAAGCTTTGACTACTGTTGAAGGTGAATCGTCATGCACATATAACAAGTAATGAGTTTAGAACACATGGTGACCCAGCGGGATTTTCTGAAATGATTTAGTTGCATTTGCAAAAGAAAAATGGGTGCTGAAACCGGCGCACAAGGTCAATCCCCGATATGTCAAACCACCACCAGCGACAACTGTCACGCAACGTCAGCTAGCCAACTAGCTAGCTAACTTAATGGTTGGTTTCTGGACCGACAGTGGCCAACTATCGGTCTAATCAGCTACTCACCAGCTGTAACGTTTCTCAAATTATTCCGGGCAAAAACATATTGTTTGAATAAATAGCTAGCTAACAGACTAAGCCCTCAATCACGATGGAGTTAACACATTGGTTAGCAAATGCTAGTCGGCTCGTTGACATTAGCTGACTAAGGCTAGCAAGCGTTAGCTCACTTTTCCGGATGGCCCAACCTGTTTTCTTCGTCTGCGTTTCCTGATGCTGGCGCTGGAAGTGGCTCTGATCATTTTTTTGACAAGTTGTATGTTGAATAGAGTTTCTGTCCTCTCCGTAGTGGTGATGTTGCCTTTCTTGTGCCCGATCTTTGGGCTGTTCCTCCATTGAAGTGTAGAATGTCGGACTTCAACCACTGTGTTAGCTCACTGGGTAAGTACAGCGCGGTCCAATCACTACCAGTGTAAAACGGAAGCTATTTGAAGCCTCTGTAAACGTCAGCAGTAAACGTCTAAAAATGGCACTGTTTTGGGGTGGACTCCGCCACTAAATTCCTTGTGTAGTATTTGGGTTGATTTATGCAGGGAATATTTTGCAGGACTTTTCCGATTTTGGCAGATGTTTAACGTCACTTAACACTAAAATAACGGACAAGTGATATTTAAAAAAATCTTTTCAGGGTGGGAATAACGGGGTGGGGTTCGTGTATGAACTAAAATCATATGACCGGAGGCGCTGCCACGTCTCCAGCCAGTGGACACTTTGGTGGAGGGTCCCGGAGAGACCAACCCCACTCCCAAAAAGGAAAACAAACTTATTGCAAATTCAATATTTCTGTCTTCAAACATTCCTAATTCATTTGTAAAATATTTTACCACATGTCGAATGAAAAAAATGAATGTTGTTGTTGTTGTGCCAAAAGGAGCACAAATTAATATTCTAATCAGAATACATGTGCACAAATGAGTAATGTGCAACATGAATCTTCCATCAGGAATAACACTTTTTTTTTGCATACTTTAACTTGCATTACATTTTTCTGTGTTGTGTGATATATTTCATATGCTATGTATCTTGCTTGCTTAATTTTATATCCCATCACAAATACCACCTTACACATATGGAAATAGCCAGGGTTCTATTCCACTCCAAACTAATCCCCCTCTATCTGCCTACATTCAAGAAACATAGAGACATATCACTTGGAAAGGATTCCATCATCACCAAAAGATTTTAGCACTTTTCCTTAGTAAGTTTGGATGGAGCAGCAGGCAGAGTAAGTCATTATGGTATTAAATATTGTGTGTGGAATGGTTATATTGCTTTGTATTTCCTCAATGTCTGCCCTCCTTCCATCCTTTTAATATCATTTTTTAAAATCCTCCCTTAACTGCCCTATAATTAAGATGTCTATCAGAACCAGCCTACAATTTTTGTCCTGAGACACTACTAAGTGAGTGAAATCACCCTCTCATTTAATGTGTGGATCTGGCTTAATTGCTTGTTTTTGACAAGTCAAACAAAGAGTAAATGCATACTAAAAGGTTTTTGGGCTGGATTAGAACAGCTAACTCACACTTAGTGAGCCATATAATAGGCTGACATTTGGCACAGCCTGTAGCAATTCAAAACCTCACTCAAAAATGTAGAAAAATAAGAACAATTATTATATAAGACATTACACATTTAAATATTGTGCAAGTAACTAATAATTTGCAAGTTAATATCACACCACAGAAATATAAATACCTGTACATGTAAAAGTCAATCTCAAACAGCAAGAGATCCTCCCCTAACAGTGAGTAAAAAGGAAAGTCTCTTACACTGTACTATGTGGGCAAGTGTAGCATAGTGCAACAATGCTCACATTGGACATAAAAGAGCGAACAGCACCCTCTTGTGGCTAGAGACACAAAGTCTCAGATTTTTAGCATTATACAAAAGATGCAATTAATTTTGCAGCCAAAACAAAGGTGTTTTTATATAAATGTAACAAACTTTCTTGAGTTTCTGTTCCTGTCTGTGATCAGATTCCAAGATTCATAGTTGTGTGATTGATGAAGACAAGCTTAATGTAACAGAACAAATGATTAACACAAACAATGTATCTTTCAAGATAAAATGTGATATTATGTGAGACAATTTCTTTGTAATGATGTATGTATTCCCTTCAACAACTATAGAAATCTCACAGTCCTTTGTAAAAAAAAAAACAGGTATTTTGTTATCAAACGTTATTTTTGTATTTGTGCCTCGATGTCTGCAAACTCTTCAACAGTTCAGTATCAAGAAACCTCTCATCATTCCTTTACTGTTATTTAGAAAAAGAGCCCATTACTGTTTCACGCAGACTCACAGTGCTGATATATGCAGCCATTCTCCTCCTACTGTATGTACATGGCAGATACCTTTTTAAATTAAATATTAATATGACAGCTTCATTTTATGACAAGATTTAATTTTAAAATCAGACTAGGTTTCCAGAGATGGACCTAGTCTCCAGGCATGTGCACAGAGAAATGCTAATCTAGCAATATGTTAAAAACCCATACAGTGTGAGGTACTGTGCAAGTCATGGGGACAGTTCAAAAGACAGTTATTTGCATTTTGCACATTTGCACTTTTAGAGTGACTATTGAGAATAACCTTGACTGAGGAAAGTATTAGAGGGAAGACAAATCTAGTGAAAACTGGTTCAGTGCTGGTTCGATGCTTCTGGCAAGTCATAGTTTGAACATTTAAATATCATGATAATAAAGTGTGCAAATCAAGTGTAATCATTTGGTTTAATTCCTGGCATGCTGTTACATTTGCAGAGGAAAAATACATTTTCTCATATTACATATCATCAAAATGAACACATCTTTTAAAAACTGTCATCATACATACGAAAGTTTACACTTTGATTCAGTATTTCTTAAGCATTTCTTTATTTTATATTGACCAACAAAGAGTTTCAGGGATGTTTGTTTCTTAAGAAACAATACACAGAGACAATTTATTCTCAGTGTGCAGGCCTCAGGATAATTGAACTGATAAATAATCATGTCATAAAAAATAGCATTTAATCCTAGATTTCTGCAGAAACTAAATGTTTTGATTCATGTATTTCCCTGGTCTGGAAAGCATAGTTAAGGTGAGAAACACTGTTTCAAAGTGCCATTCCTGCTTGTGGTGATAAATGTTTTGTCTCTGTGATATGAAACCTGTAGCTCTGGACACTGTTGACCATGACACCAGTAAAATTAGTGCACAATAAAAAATGTAGGCCTGGTAAGGGTGTGCTGCAGTCCAAATATATGTGAAGCTACAGTAAGTGCACATACAGAAATGTTTCCAAAAAAGTGTCTAATACTTAATAATAAATACTTAAGATGCCAACTGTACACACATACTGTACACTGACGTGTAATGCATAAAGAATTAGTGCCAAAAAAAGTGCATTTCTTTGGAATTATTAAAAATTAAAAGAAACCGATGGACTCTTCCATGTCATGGAATTTCCCAGTGGCACTGGATATGCAGTCACAACGCATCTTGCATGGCTCGGCTGAGAACTCAGCCTGTAAATGTTTCAGTGAAGGGAGCTAAATTAAAGGTATCCAGTGTCTTTATGATCCTCAGTCGTTGTGTTGTCACAGTGTAGCTAGAAGGTCTTCATGTCGTAGAACTTTGTAGGTAAGCCAGTAGAGGACATTAAACATGAGGAAACTCATGGGGAAAAGAGCTCGGGAGATAGTATCGATCCTTTTTGCGCGATCCACAAAGCGCCTGCGTATGTCATAGAAACCTAAGCCAGGAGGTAAATCAGCAAATACTGGTGTTGCATCCATTTCCGGAGCACTTCCTGTTGACAGTGCAAGTCCAAAACTCTGGAAGAGTAATCCCTGCTGTGCCAGCTCCTCCTCCTGGAAGAAAAAGACACAGCACAGAATAACTGACTGCTCTCAGTATGAATCACACAGCTATACTTTCTTTTTGAGCCACTGATTGGCTGGCGTTAAACCGAACAAGGCGACAGTACGTACCCTGGCACAGACATTGCACTGCTGGGCTACGTTCCCATGAGGAGCATTGTTGCCTGACATGTTATTTCCTTTCACCTTACTGTCACCACTTGCCTGCTGATGGGGCAAAGAAAAAGCAGCACATAAATGTAATCATCAAACAGACTGCATTGATCGAAGAGTCTGCAGCCACGACACACACTTTGCTCTGCTGCATGTATGTTTCACACCTTGTACATCAACAGGCAACCATCATCTGTGAAATGAGGTAGCTTGAAGATGTAGTCAGAGCAAATTTCAGTGGCATTGCATAATCCCAACAAATGAAGTACAAAGGATTCAAGCAGATGTTTTGTGTATTGTGTTATAAATATTCCAAGGTATTAATGAATCCTGCAGCTGCCCTCACACTGCTTCATTCAAGAAATATTTATTAAATATTATTCAAATGTGGTTTTGCCTCTTTTATCTCCCCTACTTTTCTCCTTTTCATGCGATCCAAAGTGAGGCAACAATATGCTGAGAACATTCAGCCAACAATGGAATAAGGTGATGGCTTGAATTAATTACAGGTCAACGCTTTCTGCATTTCCCTGGCTGGAGTGCAACATGCAGCCGAGTTGTGTAGCTCGTGCATAGCTAGGCGCAGGGAATAGCAGGTGACAGCCGCCCGAGGGGCTGAGGGGGTGGGTTGCACTCACAGTTCTTTGCCGCTGTTGCTCTTTGAGCTTCTTCCTCAGTCTGAAGAACTCCTTGTGCTGGCGTGAAACAAAATTAACGGCCGCATACTCCAGCAGTGCAGCAAACACGAAAAGAAGACACACCGCCATCCAGATGTCTATGGCTTTCACATAGGACACCTGCGAAACCATGAAAATCAAATCCGTAAAATCACTCAGTGAACAATAGCGTTTGTGTCATGCTGGGCAGTGACATGAAAGAAAGATGGAATTACAAACTCTATGTCAAGAGTTACATGTTAGATTACTTTGTGTATCTTCATTGTTATTAAACAGTGGTGGAAGATGTAAACTTCCACTATGAAAATACTACATTACAAGTAAAAGTCTTAGATTCAAAATTCTACTCAAGTAAAAGTACAACACATACTTGAAGTATCAAAAGTAAGATACTCATTACTCAAGTAAAGTACGAGTACCTCGAAAATGTACTTAGTTACTTTCCACCACTGATATTAAAAGATTGAAAATGATTTCAAAACATCTGCTCTACCTCTTTATGTTTCTTTTTGTTTTTTTCAGCAGTGGAAAGTCACTAAGATGCTACTTTATAGATTTCAGATTTTTACAAACAAAACATGACCAGTTTCTAAAATATAGTGCACTGTTAAGTAAAGTAGTTCAAATTAGCTTCACCGTGACCAGCTACAGCATCAAAATGCATGTTAATGTATCAATAATTAGAATAATAATTATCCAGTATTATAATATATGCATCTTAACACTCTGAAAAGGGCAATTCTGCAGTAAAATGTAAAATGTGTCATGCTTTTACATGTAGTGGAGTATTTTAACATAATGGTATTACTATGTTTATTTAAGTAAAAGGATCTGTGTACTTCTTCCACTACTGCATTTTCAACCATTTCCTGTGAACCTTTCTGGTCTATTTCAATGTCTAGGGCATTAAAAGACCTATTAGGGCTCAATGCATCATCAATAAAATTTGGGATTGAATTGACTGGAACAAATAGTTACACACCTGTGATCAAAAACTAAAATGGCTCAATTTAAAGCTGTTTTCCTGCCCAGTCAGAAAGCCATACCTGGGTGCTGCAAATGTCTTTTTTATTTTATAGGCTTTTTTAAACGTTTGCTTTCTTGAATTATTACCATCTCTGCTCCCAATAACAATAAATAAATGACAATGATGCAGCACTTCTATTTGTCCCATGCCAGCTTCATATTTGGAAGGTTTGTCCTTATGAGTCAATTAGAAAAGTTCAATGCACACATTCAATCTAGTAACCAGTTTTTCCTGAAACCACGATTTATAATAAACAATGAATAACTTGCATTTTCTACTGCAAAGTGTCACAAACCAAACTGTCTGACCTTTGGCAGGGAGGCCCTGGAGCCAGAGCTCTGCGTCGTCATGGTGAGCACTGTAGTGATTCCCAGTCCCACTCTGGCTGGAGCCGCATCCATGTTGATCCAGAACGACACCCAGGACAGGATGACAGTGAGCAGGCTCGGTATGTACATCTGGATCAGGTAGTAGCCCATTTGACGCTCCAGGTAGAATTTGACCTCAATGCAGGTGAATTTACCTAACCACAGGAGGAGATACAGGTACAAACTGACAGTCTTATTAGAAGTTGATTGACAGCATCTATCGAGGATGTTGGTTGGCAGGTCGTCACACGTCATGTACCTGTGTTGTAGTTCTTGGTGCAGTAACCGAGGCCTTTCTCCTCTTTCAGCACAAACTGAGGGAGCGTCAGATCATCAGCCACCTGCACCGCTCCCACATCCAGCCATTCAAAAATAAGATCATTCATGGTGTAGCCAACTAGAAGAGAGACAGAGAGAAGGTATACGGTATGCAATACAAAATCTATGTGTAATGTTTTCAAGACTGTCTTGAAAGATTAACTCACAGCTTTCAAGCTGCATCGTGCATGTCTGGCTGTCCATGGGAAAGTTTTTCAGATCCATGGGACAGGAAAGGGTAAGTGTCAGCCTGGAAAACAGAGACAGCAACACCATAATGGTACTGGAATGGTGTGTAAAGTAAAAAAGGTGATACCCTCATACTCCATCCCAGCTGGATACCCAGCTAGCCCACAGCACTAAGCCTGGAGCACCAGCCATGTCCTGATTATGTGTCACTCAAACCCTTTTTGCACACTCACCCTACATTAAGGGTCACATCAAGCAGCTCCAACCTCTCTGACACCTGTCCTCCTTTCCATCTGTCTACTCCACTGCGCCCCACACAAACCACACAAAGGACTGACAGGTGCTGACTGACAACATGTCAGCCTTTTATGGAGGGCTTGATGTAAAGTGGGCTGAGAACACAGCACCACAGTCAGTAAAAATAGGAGAGTGCTTCCCCCCTCACAAGACATAGAGCTCAAGATTGACAAAAAAGAACATTCCATTCCTCAATAGAGGTGTTGGCATGGACTTTACTGATGTCTAATGCATTGAGTTGCACAGCTCTTTTTGTTGAGTCATGATGTCTTTCACTGTTCATTTTAAGTACCCTTCTTCTCATTATTCCTGCAAGGACAAAGTGAAGCATCTCACACAAATGAGCAATATTGCAGAGAGGAAGAAAGGGAATGATCCTGGTTCAGTGTCATCCAGAGATACAGTGGTTAGCCATATGTGAGTAAAAGAATGAGGGCATATATATGTTTGTGTGTGTGTGTGTAATGTGCTTAGTGTTAATCTAGCTAGTTGGTCATTTCAGGGTGGTCCCCTAAAGTTAAGGGTTACTTTTAAGGTTCAGTAAGCAGAGAAGCAACTGTTTTGTCATGTTTAACAGAATTGCTAATAGAGCTTTAAACATGGCTTCCTCTTTGTTATACTCTAGTGATAATTTCTTACCATTACGCTACAATTCACCACTGCTTTAGTGCCACGTTACTGACCTGATTCTGTTTTAGCCTGCAGTTATTGTTTAACATGAACTTATTCAGAGTGGCTGCTGGACAATACAATGACAACCGAACTGAACTGGAGTGAAACAAACATGTTGTTGGACCATATATTTAGAACTGGCAACTTGACAAACCATGGAACTGGCTTTGTAACGTCTGATAGAGGTACATCCTGGTGCATTACTCTGCCAGATTCACAATTTTGAAAAACGGTCACCTGATGCTGTAGAGGACATTTCCATTCTGGAATATCCGAAGCAGCTTGTTGTCTGTTGTAACCTCGTGAAAGTTTGCTCCCTTTTCATTTGCAAAGAACAGGTCAGGTTTCCAAATGGAGTCCAACATTGAAGGGTCCAGGTCCAGAGAGTCATCTGGATACTCCTTATATGCCAATCGAGGGTCGTTCCACTGCTGTCGCAGAAATACATTGAGCCGGTAGTCCTATAGAATTAAGTCATAATTAGAAATTAAACTAGTTATAGTTATAAATGACTGAAACAAAATATATAGCCACGACGGGAAATTGTGTAATTATGCCATAGTAGAATTATATTGAGATTGTATAGGTTTGTCGGACATATTCAGTAACATTGGACTATTTTGTATATGTCTATGCATCTAATTATGGTCTCATTTTAATAAACTTTGTGAGAGGACCAAGATCAAGTGAACAGCAAGAAGCAAATGAACCTGCAGCATCTTTCAGCAGGTGAGGAGCTCTGTGCCCATGCAAACTCTAAAAAAATACACTGACAAACAGACCTCAGTGCTCATAACCTGAACGACAGAAAACTCCACTTACAATCATCATCAATTAAAATTTGATGGCCCTCCCTAGACGTATTTTAGAAAATGCATGAGTCTTCCTAACTCTAAACTTGAATTTTAAAAAATCAAGACCATCTCAAAAACACTCAGCATGGGCCTCATAAATAAAGAATAGTCCCTTATTTGACAGAGACAGAGACATGAGAAAATCATAGCTGACATTATGTAATGAACTTTTAAGATGGTGTTTACAGTCATTAAGTAGTCGTAATCTAATGACAGTATGTTTAGGCATCATGGAACTTGCACCAAATGGCCTCTCCAAACAGAGGGAGAAGAGCCAGAAACGCTTCAAATGAATAAACACCAACGAGCCTGATGCCTCTGATAAATGAGCATTCACCAGCTCTGTTGTCCAAATAACATACGGCCTGCATTGGCAGCAAGTTAAACCAGCTGAGGCCTTTTTAAGGACAGTTAACATCTCTAAATAAAATCAATCAGTTTTGATACATGACTCATTAGTCTGCACTCATTGTTTTCAATGAGTAATGTTTAGGGATAGCTAAGAAACAAATTGGGTTACTAAATATTTAAATTACAATACATTAAAATATTATTAACCTTATGAACTCAAGAGAACACATACATCATCAGTATGTGTGTCTCCCAGCCTGTATAAATGGCACTGGAACAGATCCTAAATAGTTCTGCCTCAAATTTGGACTACACTCCTGACTGAAATATTGTGGTTTTTACTCCACTACATTTATTTGACAGCTTTAGTTACTAGGTACTTTTCAGATTCAGAATATTGTTGATTATATTAGTACAAATTATAATCAACAAATTATAATATATTTTTATACATTAAGCTTCCCAGAAGTATATAAAGTAGTTAAAATGAACCCCAATCGTTCTGCAACATTGAAGTTTACGCATTACTTGAGTATTTAACAGAGTATTTCTGCACAGTGGTATTACTACTTTTACTTAAGTAAACTATCTGAGTACTTCTTCCACCACTGTTAAAACATGATACTTAAGTTCTGTGACAAGAATCAGTGGTGCAGTTATATGAGTAGGAGCGATTATTTTGAGTGGCACATGTTGAACAACCTACAACGCAGAGACAATATCATGACACTGATATTGAACAATAATATAACTATGAAACTGACTACTACAGACACCTGAATAGTTGTTTTAGGCATCACTTTTACAGTCTTTCCTATCAAAGTGACACTTTGAAAGACTGAGATGATCAGCACAATTGTTGTGCAGAGCATATCATCAGGAAGTCTTACAGGATACTGTTTAAAACCTCACCTTTCCTTGCTATTGCCATCCTGTACAGTAAGTCAGAAGCTTTCTAGTGGTGCAATCAGCAGTTATATGAAAGAACAGCAGGTCTACTTCATCTGAAACCATAGTGGAAGACCAGTTACACTGATACAGATGACAGATACAGTAGAGTGCACTCGTTGCTGAAATAAAGTGTAAAACCTCGACTTCACTAATGTCCATATTATAAGACTCTGATGCTAAATTTGCTATTTTTAAGGTAATTATAATGTAGAAGGCCAAAATTGCCACTTGTAGTTACTTTTGTTGCTGAAATCTTTATCATGCACTTGATGCAATCAGATGTTAAAAGCAGATGTTCATCGGTAGTATCTTCCAGATGATCTGAGTTTTTTGTCACCATCAGATCATCTGAATAAAGTGCGACCACTGAGGATTATAAAGAAAATTCTCACCATAGTCGTTTCAGTGATGGATCCGAAGCTGTTGATGAAGATGTTACAGGTGACATTGACGGGAGGACCTGACAGAAGCAGATTGTCATCACACATCATAGTCACAGTGGTTTCTTAAACACCAATGATGATGTTTACTGAGGAGACCGCATGAAGTATTGAAGCCGGTAAAGAGCAGAGCGTTCCTGCAAAATAACATCAAGCTTGTTCTCTTCATAATGTGCCACATGCACTATGTCCTGATTATCCAAGATAACCAGCATGAAATTGTGTTGTCATTTCCAGTACGCTCCCATTAGTGTAGTCCATCTGTCGACCACCACAACCTTAAATATTTCAGTGACTCATTTCCTAAGAGGCATTCATTTATTGATTCTCCTTTAGTTACATTAGTGTATTTATAGATAATCAGCCGGGATTTACCCAGCATGCGCTGACAAGGATGTGGAGCAAGTATGAAATATATATGAAATGCTACCCCCGAGATTGAAGGGGAAGTATGTCAGAGAGAATCTGCTGGCTTCACTCACAACGAGAGATCAAGATTAGACTGAAATACGCCTGTGGGCTAACATACGAGGGTAACTGCACATATATGACAAAAGAAAAACACAATCTGAAAGAGAAGTCTGTGTAAAAATATCATAACCTAAGGCTGTGGGTCAGCATAAAAACAGTAACAACACATGACAAAAAAACAAGGCTCGTGTGTGAAAACATCATGGCCTGCAGCATCTCTCACTTTCTGACCCATCTGTGAATGATTTGTGCTGCTTCACTGCCCTGATTGTTGAATTCAAATTGAGCAGCGCCCTTTCTCACACCTGTCCTGACAGAGGAGGTCCTCCCGCTGCACGCCACAGTATGTTACCTTTGAAGTTTGGTCTGATGCGAGCGTCATAACCAGATGTGCGTCCCATCAGCTTATCCAGAAAGTCAGATGGAGAGGGGGGCTTGGCTGCCCTGCTGGGGAGCTTCATCTCCTTACAGACCACAGACCTGCAAGGTGACGGGACAACCAACTCTAGATATACTGACATATTTATATAGATTTTTTTTCTTAACTTAATATTTAATACTTGTACTAAAGATGGACAATATCATTTGTCATTTTAGCTGAAGAATGTTTTACTGGTTGGCATCACATGCATTTTGTAATTTAAAAGGTACTGAACAGTATTCAGATTAAATGTATTAAACTATTTTTAAACATCTTTATACAAAGACCCAGCTCAAATAGTCACATCATCTTTGAAATTACTTCGGCACACTTCTTATCACTTAGAATCAATCACAAGCTTTTTCTTCTTTTTTTTTTTGGTCTGTTCAGTATAATCCTGCATCTTACATTAATGAACATTTTCCCTTAGAAACGGAACTGTTGTCTTTTAATTATGGATTACAAAATATTTCATGCATGATTCTTCTCACTTTAAGAGAACAGTAATGTTGACATGCCTCTTGGTCAAAGAAGCAGAAACTGCCACTGTCAAATAATTTTAAATTCCGTAAATACACTGCCAAACAAACAGGCATTTGCATTACAATAGCTAACCAAACAGCAATTTACAGAATTCTCCTACAAATAAGTTCAGGAAGCTTGATCTACTACAATTTCAAATTGTCTCTTACCTGCCTTGTAGAAAAATGACAGATGAAGCCCACACCATACACAGGATGTGCAACAGCATTCTTAGTTAGTAGAAACAATAGATATAAGACCAATGGAGGGAAAAAGAAGTGAAAAAGGAAAATAAAAGCAGAGATGCAGGGAACTTGTTGTTGCTCTTCCAGCCAAGCTCTGTCTTCTGCACTCAGCAGAGCATCCTTCCCTCTCTGCAGGTGTAAAATACAGGAAGCTGCTGCTGTATAATTCAAAATCCCAGGGAAGTTTTTTTTTTCTGCCCATGTTTGTGTGGATGACTTCAAGCCTTATCTCTTTTTTATGGCCATATGCATGTTCAAGGAATTACTGCAAGAATATTTAAAGAGACATGACCATTTTCAAAGCAGAGTGGCCAACATTGCTCTTCATGACAGCATCAGATAGCCAGTAATATTTGGGATTCCAACCATGTTACAATTACATTTTTTTTGCTGATAAATAAGAGATACAATTTATTAAAATAAAAAAATACATTATTCAAGACACAAATATTTTTTTTAATAAGGTGTCGTGTTTTACCATTGATCAAACATGGCTGAAGAGACAATAATAATACAATAATAAACCACACACTTGAAAGAAGCCAATAAATATGAAATATTATTGGATTTCAACAGCTGTCTTCCAAAGCCACAAATGAAGAATATGGTCCTTAAAATGAGATCATTCACAGAAATTTTAATGACACTGATATCTTCCACATTGGCTATTTACTGTGTTTTTCATATTGTGGTGCAAAATTGTTGACAAGTGTGGCAAAACAAAAGCCAGTATCATCAGTATATAACTTCCTATAGTGTAAATGTGTCAACAGATCTTTAAGGGAGATCTGATCATTTAAATCAAGACTGAATTGTCTACAATTATAAGAACATAATATGTAATCACAGCAAAAGGGAAATAGGATGAAGGCATTAAGTTCCAATTAATTCAAGTGTAACACGTCTCTAAGTGTCAGTACACATCCAGAGGTTATTTATCTTTAGCAGAGCTGTCCAAAGTTTCTGGTCTAATTATTTCATCTTCAAATCAGCATACAAATTCAAATATAAATGTGGACGCTCATGTTTATTCCTCCATACGGAGGGGGAGGCAGTTCAGCCATTTACTCATGTAAAATTAATGTCAAAGAAAGCGATGGGACGTTATGGCTGCACGTGTTTGCCTCACACTTGAAAGGCCGCTACACACTTCGCTCTGGAGCCCACAGTGTCAAATAGGATAAGAAATGTGTGAGAAAACAAAGCATGAATGCATTCCTAATAAGAAGCCCACGGTATGAAAAAAAACCCCCAATGTTTCTGCATGCTTGAACATTTTTACCTCCAGACAAGATAAATAGGCCAAGCTTCATTTTACTGTTGCTTTTGCTGGAACGCACATTGGCTCTACTTAGATTGTACTTCCACACACTGTAAAATGTACTTGTCAGGTGCCATTTATACAAGTCTGCCTGTTCCCATGTAAGCTAACAATAAGTGCTTTTAGCTGAGAGTAGACCTTTAATTTCACCTCACTCAATTTTAAACAGGTCTGATCACCATAGTTGACATTTACCCAAGTAAATTTGCCACATTGATTAAAATGCTTCAGGACAGATGAGCTCAGCCACACAGGCTTTAACAACCATCACAGCTCAGAATGCAGGTCAACTTATCTGCCATCAGTGCATTATCTAGGAGCAAAAAATAATGGGATAACTCCAATTTAAAAATAGCTTTTATTGCAGCTTTTCTCACAACAAGCTGCCCTGATCACACAGAGGAAAACAATAATCCATGCTCAACATTTCAGCCTGGTGGGGAAAAGCAGACAGACAATCACATCTTGACCGGGATTTTAAAAAACATGAGTAAAAGTGTGGTGGAAGATAAGACAGTGATTTCTCCTGAATAGAAAAAAACCCCAACAAAAAACAAAACAGGTGATGCAGGTACAAATTCCAAATATGAAAATATTTCAGCGACATGACGTGATTTCCATTAATTCTCTCATTTTGTAGGTATGATCAGTTGTGTCTTCAAGAGTGTGGTAATGGCTGTCCAAGTTCAGTCTTAACATGAAGCGTAACTCCCCTCCCATGATCGATTGTCCTCCATTTTATTCCTCATGGATGTTGAACAGCTTGGCCACTTCATTCAGATCTGCATGTTCCTCTCCATCCTTGATGATCTACAAATAACAGATACAAAACAATTTACAATAACCAAATCTATATTTTAATCCTTACTATGACACATTTTCCTTACGAAGAGACAGTGCTTACCTTCCTTGCAATGGGCATTCTGTTGAACACGTTCCACAGGATAATACCCACCACCACTTTGTCTCTCAGGTAGAAGATGACTCCTTTCCCATAGTCGTCTTTGTGCTGCTCCACAGCAGGAGCAGGCGTTGAAGAGGCCACTGGGCTAGTGGCCGTGTCCTCCGTTTCACTTTCTGAACGGATCCCAGTTCCTGTGATACATTTAACAGGTAAAACTTAAACTGACCCCTTGGTCCTCAAATTCACTCTTTATTTTTGCTTTATAAGATTAAGATTTCTTTAACAATATAGTGAATGCTCCTACCTGACTTCTCTGTAGCAGCTTTAGGTGTATCCTTGGCAGTGGCTTTGGCAAACACTCCTACCGTTGGTAGACTGCTGTCCACAATGCCAATCGCCTCGTAGCCTACATCAGGACCCAGGTCACTCCTGTGAGAAAACATATGATTGGAGAACATGTTGAGGGAATAATATGATTCAAAGCTCTCATTGATTTATTTTTCCTGCGCTGTGACAAGACCTTTCAGTGCTACATGGAACTGAATAATAACTAAAAAAACAAACAAAAAAAACCCCTCTTTCAAACAAATGGCTTAAAACTTTACTATCAAAACAGCTTCCAAAACACTTTGTGTACCTCACACAGCTCCTATTCTAGACACACACAAACACACACATACACAAACAAACATGGCTGAGAGGGCACTTGTTAAAAATGTAGCTGTGAACATCAGTGACACAACCCCCCCGATGAGTTTCAAGCTGGCTGACCTGAAGTAATGTCACAGCCAACTGTACTTGACAAATTACATGCTGTGGTCACTCTGCCCAGAGAGCCTGTACACTAAATGTGGCATCCTTCAGATTTATAGTTCATTAAGATTTTTGGGGAATCTGTTGGCACCTTTTTAGTGTTACTATGCTAACATTCCTGTTAAACTCAGACAGATAACAATTTAAGTAAATTTGCAGACTTTATTTGAATAGTTTTACAATTTAAAATGTTCTTGAAATAGTTTACAAAAAAATTCTGTATGTTTTATATGCTGTATTTGACCAAAAAGGCCTTTTAAACTAAAAGTTGTCAAGGAAAAGTGGAATATGGTACTTGTATGTTTAGAACAAGTTAAATATGAGAAAATTGGACTTGACTGCCTTTAAATGAACTAACTGACCACTGCTGCTGAATAATAAGGTGGTGTGTGTCCTGGTAGTTTACCTTTGCAGTCTAAATGCCCAGGAGGCATCACAACAGCCTGACTCTGCAGACACATTACACTGGCATTCATGGGAATATAAACATATCATCTATCTACATCTGCTGGTGCATGAACCATGACAGTTTGACTAATGGCCCTGTGTTTTTTTGGACTGCAATGAACCCATGTTGTCAGCAGTGTGTCATATTTCACCAGCTGCTAAAAGCATGCAGTCACAGCATTCATCTGTGCAGTGCGGACCACCCTCCACAGTGTAGTTCAATTTTTGCCAACTCCCCTTGTGATCATATCAGTAATGTTTTTAACAGAGTTCGTAAATTTATGATGGGCTTAAAAATGTCTGGCTGAGTAACGCAGCCCTCTGGTGGAAACTCCTATCCTAATGTCCTCTAAAGGCATTTTAAATATTTCAGAACTTAATGGTGTTCAAGACTTCAGAGCAATCATGCGTGTTCATTTGACTTAAACCAGAGTCATTTGCAGAATTGTACATGCTGCCCCAGTGCCCGCTTATTTAAATGTATTCACTGAACGTGGACCTGTGCTATCAACAAATCAGATTGGATATCGCTTTCTCAAATATTTTCCTTCATTTCCACTTCAAGCTGGTTTCATAGCTTGCAGCCACACCTCTCATTTGCAAAACGGTTTGAATTTGTGACCTATGAAAACCTTGAATTAGCATCACTAGCAGGAAATAGGAAGTGCTCTAATACCCACCAGAACATAGACTGATGCCAGTAGGGTTTGTTGGCTCCAGTCATGTTCTCTCCTGCTAGTCTTCCACTCACAACGGCGTGATCGTGGTGCTCCACTCGTCTGCGGCCCAGTCTGATGTCATAGAAACACGCAGCATCTCCTGCCTAAATGGAGACAGAAGGAATTGAGGATATGTGGCATGGATTCGAATTTCTGACTACATTACAATTGCATTACATGTCTACAGAGGTGACCTGACCATGACCTGAGTTTGCCTGAGGAGGGCACTATAATACAAGATAGGACTGAAAAGGTCATACAGGCTACTTCTGAGTAAACCATATTTAACCTCAAAAATCCAGCACAGTGGATTTTGTTTTTAAATTCATGTTTGTTCAATTGGAAAAACAAGGGTGAGTCGTATCACTAAACGACCATTAACTCCATGAAAGTTAATCCATTTATTATGAGTCTCAGCTTTTGAAAGGAGATACAGTTAAAATTGGCACATGGGGTTTTACATAAACAGCAAAATTGCTACCATAACCAGTGATCAGTTTCACTAAATTAAGTATACATGATCATGATCTTGTTGACTGTTGTTATTGGAATACTTCAACTACTTTACAAACATTAACTTACCACCCAAATATTGGATCTAGCTTGCAGCTCTGCATTGACCCGATAGCCACCAAAATCAGAGTCCACCTCCAGACCTGCTGACTTAGCAAGGTCAACACTGGGCTCCAGGCCAACAGCTGCAACAATGTGATCGGTTTTCACCTACAAGGCGAAGCACAAGATAATCAGTAACTAATAATTGAATTACACTGAACTTGTGCAAAAACCCGGACCTACCAATCGGCCATCCTTCAGTTGAATTTCTAATTTATCATCTTTGCAGGTCACAGACTTCACCAAAGCTTCTGAGATGACTTTTACCCCCTCTAGAAAACCAAAGGGAGAATATTTAATTAAAAAAATTAGGAGATAAAAAATGGAAGTGCAACTAGATATGAAAGTTCAGAAATGCTAGAGTACAAAATGGACATTAACCTCTCTTGACTTTTTCTGTTGTCCAGTTGCTCAGGTACTCAGGCAAAACTTTTCCCATGTTGCCCTTCTCAGGGTACATCTGTATCACTTCCAGGTCAGACTCATTTGCTGAAAAAAAGAAAAAAAAAAAAAAAAAGAAAGAGGATGAGCGATTTCTGTTAAACATCAGTATTATCTATTCTGTCATTTTCTTATCTTGTCCAGTAGTCTTACATCTCCTGCCGAGGGCACAGGCCAGCTCGCTGCCCAAGAAGCCGCCTCCAATGATTGTGATGGACTTGATGTTTCTGGTGACCTTATCCAATGATTTGAAGTCCTCGATCTGTGGAGGAGAACAAATGATCAAACAAATGTTTGATCAAATGTACTTTTTTTTAATTGCGGTAATTACATGTCACACAGTTACTCTAAACACATTAAAATGGCCTTCATATGAGTGTGTTAACATCTTTGTGCACCTATGAAGGGACTCTACAGTCTTACTGCAGGAAAACCTCTTGAAAATGTAACATAAGTAAACAAAAGTAAAAGTTGCACACACTGAAGCCCCCTTAATACCATTGGAGTTATTGAGTAATGCATCTGCATTTCCTGCTGTTTTCATATCTATCTATCTATCTATCGTGCTTTATTGGCATGGCAAACAGATGTTAACACTGCCAAAGCATGTGTGAAATAAAAACATAACCAGAAAAAACTCTCTCTCTCTTTATTTATTTATTTATTAGTGGTGTAAGCCGTACGTGTATTCGTCCCAAATCGTTCGGTACAGGACGTTCGGGTCGGTCTGCGACTCCCTCGGATCGGTTCGCCCTGTGACCCAAACTATTACTGTCAAAATAGTCTGTTAATGTCGACTACTCGCGCGGAACAGAAGAAATAGCGTGCAAGTTTTACCCGGAACGTTTTGGCAGCGCACCAGTTGCTGTCTGTCAGCTGCAGCATGCTAGTCGCTGCCTCTGAATGGTAAACACAAAGGAGAGACCAGAGCTGGAGGTCCTCTGTATGGAAACATTACGGTTTCCCGGTTAGTTACGATGAGCAACTATGAGTGTCAAACTGTATGCCGACATTGTTCAACTGAAGTCGGGTGTGTCTGTGGAAACGCTTCATTTCCATTTTGCATTTACACTCGAATGTGTTGATTAGCAGAACGAGACAAAACCAGACAGGAAGGCAGCCTCTCACGGCAGATTCAGACCGTGCCAAATCAATAACTAATGCTATAGGAGTGTTTATCGCTGCAGATATGCGACCATACTCGGTCATAGAGAACACATAATTTACACATATGGTCAAAGTGCTTTAGCCCTGCTACAATGTGCCTACGAGGTGCATTTTAGTCAGTCCGTTGTGCTGCTCTGTATAAACCAGCCCAGGAATTATCAACAGGTCAGTCTTACATGGAGCATTACAGCAATTTGTGTTATTTATGTTTTCTTACTGACAATATGACAGTATTTGAGTGCATTAACTGTTCAACACGAAACTCTCATACTCTATTATTTTCAACACGAAACTATGACATATTCCAATATTTCTTGTTATCCAACACTTCCAAATAACTTTTAATATTGGCATCTAAATATTCCCATCTTGTCATACCTTTATTATTACTCCCACAGCCAAAATATTTATATTTTAGAGCTTTGTACCATCAGCCAGAAATTCCCAACCTGACACAAAGCTATCGCCCCCTTGTGGCTAAACACTGACCTTGCGGAACAAAGTTGTCTTCTTCATCACCTCCTCTCCTGCTCTTTCAATGACCTGGAGATTTCTTGGCACACCACCTAAAGAGAACCGTTCAAATTAGCTTCCACCAGGTTTAAGCCACATGTGGTAATAAAAACATTTTAAAGTGGCTTACCTGTAGCAATCAAACACTTGTCATATGAAATCTCAGTATCATCGTCCAGTTTGACTTTGTTTCCTCTCACATCCATGTGAACCACCTAAAATGGATTCACAATGTAGTTGTCAGAAATCTCATTCAGTTTATTCAAAAAGTAAATTTACATCTGCCAATAAAAAGTCCTCACTTCTGGTATGAATCATTTATCCAACTACTATCATGTACTGTATGTAATTATGAAGTCAACACACTGTAGTGTCTGAAGGAAAACAAATACAAACCAACCTTTTTGCCAGTGAGAACAGCCACTCCCCCATTTTCTGCACTATCCAATTCCTCTGGATTAATGTAGAATGATGCTGGCTGGAAGTAGATACTGGCAAATAAAGACAAAGGTTATTCAAGTCTGTGAACATTTTTCTTATAAAAAAAAGAAAGAAAGAAAGAAAAGCTTCTCGCAATGTTAATACATAGTCTGCTAAATTTTCGCCACTAGTCAGGCAGCAAGTAATACATAAACCAGCCAAAACTAATGAGAAATCAGTATCAGTTTTACTTGGTTTATGGCAAAAAGGGGATGTCAGTAGTAATAGAGTTTAGTAAGTGCTGATATTTCACATGTACAGTCATGTCCACCAACAGAGTTTCTGTAATGTAATAAAAGTAAAGAGATGTCACAGGACATCCCAGTCTAACTGACACTACTGTAACGACCACTTATCACAGCGGAGAGAGACAGAACAATCAGACAGACAGACTGTAAGAAGGCACAGTGAGACAAAGAAAGAATTCAAGAGAATAAAGTTGAATAAGCCAAAAGTACAATACAAGAAACTTAAACACACCTTCTTTCCTTTCCATTCCACTGTTTGAAACGCAGTGTTTCCGTCACACGAGGGTCATCGGAGAACCACAGTTCCTTAGAAAGAGGTGGTCTCATGTATGGAAGGTCTGGCTCATCAGTCACAATCAATACCTGGGAGCAACAATTTTAAAAACGCATTAATGTAGGTAGTGTCACTCGACAGATACAATACATGAGGAAAAACACACAAATCTAACTGAGAAACTCTGGTACAACTATGTGGATAATGAAGTGAATTCTGAGCTTGGCTCTTATTGTGGAAACAGTGGCCTGACTGACCTTGGCACCGGGGTCTCTGGCTCGAATAGACCGGGCAGCTGCGAAAGAGGCAGTCCCTCCACCAATAAGGAGGTAGGGGGTGTGTGAGGGGACCGTGAGAGAGGCAGGTGTTGAGTCCACGCCTGGAGTTTGCATGAGTGAGTGACAGCAAGCACACGAGAGAGAGAGAGAGAGAGAGAGAGAGAGAGAGAGAGAGTCAGTGCATGATCTTGGGTGCTCATCAGTACCCATGACTTACACAAATACACCTGAAACGAGTAAATGGAAAAAGAAATTAAATTTTTCATATCAGCGAGATTAACCTTTATCATTACAAGAAACCAAACAATGTGAAAAAAGACATGAACAAGCAGGAAAAGCTGTAATGAGAAAACATGTTAAAAATATAAATGGTGTTCGAAATTAACATTAACATTATCAAAATAGGGAAAAAAAAAAATATCGGTGACGTGTCTGCCCACTTCCCCGCTCCAACCGAGGCTGGACCATAGTCTTACCACTCACTGCCACAACTTCAGGCTGAGGCTCGGGTGGCTCTGCTGCGGGGCTTTCTGCTGCTGCTGCTGTAGTTTCTGTTAGTATAACCGGAGCATTAACCAGTTAAGACAAAATAAACCCTCAGATGTGGTAAATGTACATCACTGGTTCCATGCACAGGTCTGACTGAGCGCTTACCACTCTCCACAACAGGTGCAGGGGCCGGCTCTGTAAGCTCAGCTGGGGACGGTTCAGAGGGGGGCGATGGTTCTGGTAGTATAGTGGCAAAGTTACATAATAACCTCTGATGTGCACTACAGCTTGTATGTGAAATCCATCTATAACTGAGCTGTAGTATGTATCTACTCCATAGACTCAGGTCAGATGGAGTCCAATATTTCCAATAGAATGAGTAAATTAGTAAGATCAGAGTATCCTTTCTTCTCAAATCTTACCCTCCTCAACTACAGGTGCAGCAGGTGGTTCTGCTGCCTCCTCTGGGGCTGCTTCTACCACTGGCTCATCTGCTGTTGAGGTAATCCGTAGTATGGGTTAAGATTATATTCTTTACAAGACTATTGAAGGGGAAGACCGTCACGATTTATGCATTTCTTCAGCTTTACCCTGGGAACATTCTGCAGAGCATGCAGACATTAATAACAACTGGAAGCTGCCCAATTTGTGGTTAACCTGATAATTTTTACCAAAACTGATGTTCACAAGTACCAAGACTTTTTGTTTGAATTAGATCTTAGACACAGCATGAAAAAAGTCTGGAGGAAATAAATGTAATCCACTTCCAAAGGGCAGCTTCCAATCATGAACAATATTATCACATAACAATTAACAGTAAAGACAATCCGATCCCAGGACAACGTTCCACAAAGTATGACACATTCACAGAAAATGTCAAACAGGATGGGTTCCATTTTATATCACAAATATGACAACAAAGCACACCAAGAGCCAACATATTTGTAGAAAATACTCCAACGACGGTGTCCCACATAAACAGAAATATTTACAGTTCAGAATGGAGACGAGTATGTGAGTGTTGTACTGAAACTGTAAAGGGTTCATTTACAAGGTTATAGGATACAAACTAAATGAAACCCAACAGAACACACCGGCCATGACACATGTATTACTAAATACAAGAAGGTGAATGAAAAATAAACACATGCAACAAGAAGGCAAAATCACAGTTAATGCAGTAAACCTCTCAGCTTCTGGATATAGACAATACAAGTCTAGAATATCCAGGGAGCCTCGTGTATGAAACACATCATCACCATAAAATTGTATTTTTAACACATTACTGCAATTATGAGCAGGGTATAAAGAGGAGTGAAAAGACAGGTGTGTTTTACAGCCTGATTATTTTTGCACTAACCTGACTTTACCAGTTGGTGTTGCCATTTCTGACACCTTAATTCTCTTCAAAGTATAGTATGTGTACAAAGTGCAATAGAACACATTACTTTTTGGTTCTAAGATACTGTTTATACAGGAGGCACATGTTATGCATGCACGTAGGGGTATGGAAAAGTATGCAGACAACCTGGGGGTGGTTCAGTGGTTTCACTGGGGGCCGCGACTTCAGCTTCAGGGGCCGGAGGTCTTGGCTCCTGTGGTGAAGGTGCTGCTTGAGGTTCTGGCTCAGGGACGGCTGAGAGAGAAATTAATATAATTAGCAAACATTAGCTATGAAATTATGAACTTGGACTGACACTCAACATCATTTCTTCTGTGTAATGACATGCCATTCAGATGGCTTATTAAATCAGATGGCTTATTAAATCAGAAAGGGAACAGGGTTAAAAGTAAGTCATTTAAATCAATCCACCATTAATTTAAATACAGTTTTAAATACAGTTTGTTTTGCAGTCCCAGAATCTGTTGTTAACATGGAAATAAAGAGGAAGCTCAACTGTGCAATGCAGAATCAGCTGATTCCAAGCCTACTCTTACACCAAATAACCTTTAACTATGATTTGAAAGCAAAAATCTTTCTGTCAAAAGAGCACAAAGACACAGTAAACACTATACAGGCACTGTTCTTTAGATGTTTATTGCGTATGCACACACTCTTTGTTCATTGTTATAAAAATATCATGGTTAAGTTAACTACCTATTAAATTATTAACATAGGTGGAGTTTGATCTATAAATGTTAAGATCTACTCAGAAATGAGAGAGAAATCACTCACCCTCTGTCTCCGCGGCTTCCACAGCTAAAAACACACACACACACACACACACACACACACACACACACACACACAAAAAAATCAAAACAGTGAAATTCTTAATTGATCATACAGTACAGTAACTACTGGATGCTGATAAGGGTATCTTTAGACTTGTTTATGTAATTAAGTAAACAGTCAAAGTTTGATTATCATTAAAATCAGTTAATAAAAATTGTGCACCAGGAGGCTCTGACTGGATGGGTGTAGCTGTTTTTTCTGTAGCGGCTTTATATGGTCTGGATGCAATTTCATCAATACGGTCCTGATATCTTCGTTGGTCTCCCCTGATAGTTTGGTAAGCCTGTGAAAACAAACAAAGCTCTATATGTACTCACAACCAGTTCAACTATTACTCTGCGAGTCAGCCCTGATTCTGCCAATCAGATCCTGTGACGGTCAGTTTACAAGCATGAATATTTGCAAACAGGCAGAGTAGGACCTTCTGGGTGAAACACAGCAAACAAACAAGTGATGTACGAAACACCCCAAACATATTTCCAACTTATCACTTATGATTTTCAATGCCTGTACTGTATGTTATGACAGACAAAGCTAACTCACATATATTCCACCACCAAGGCAGGCTGCTCCAACCAAAAGGACGTACAGCTGATTTTCTCCACCTCCCCCTGTAGGCCCGGTGGACATGTGAGCCACGGGTACACGTGCTGGTATTCTGCCATTGGTTAACCCTGAAAACAATTTGACACATAACAAAATATTAGATTTGTCAAAACTGCATCAATTTCAGTCTAACAACTTTGACAGTGCTCAGAAAAGTAATCCAAACAGAGGTCAATCATAGTTGACAACACAACTAATACACTGAACTTGGACTTTTAAATTAAATGTGTCGTGTCTGTATGGTGGAGTATGGTAAAACACTAAAATTGGTGCAATGGAGATGCTCTGCAATCTTTGTTTATGTTGATCAGGCTTACCAGGTGGCAGCAGTCTGACTGACAATGCCACTTAATTAAATTAGATATTAATTGTTCAGACAATAACATCTCAATTTGCTATTTAGCTGGACACCACTGATGATGAGGCGAGATGTAACAAGCGTGACAATACATGTTCCACCATCTTTTCTATAGTTTATAGCATGTGAAAAGGTGTGTGCATAAAAACAACAACAACAACAACAACAACAGCGTCTGCCTAGTCAGATTGCCAAGCCGTAAATTAGGTAGGTGACTGCTACATTAATGTAACAGTCAAAGGAACAGAGTGCTAGCTTGGTGAAAATATAAATATATGCAAACAAGAGACTGATTGTTGAATAAGACAGATAAACCATTTCTAAAAGTTTAAACTATTTGTGTAAATGCTGCTGGCTGTATGATATAGCTGCAGAACATGCCTGTGGATATTGCCAATGAAAACACATGTTATTACAAGATCTTCAATGTAAGCATATTATGCTGATATGCAAGGTAATAATACAATCTATTTAACTGGAAATTCCCCAAAATGAGGGGCATACTTTGGTGCTATGCTTGCACAAGAATCCTTGAGCTTGTTAATTAGGTTAATTAAGGAAAACACACACACACAATTTGGGTTTAGAGGCTACAATCCTCATTATGATCAACCTTCTCCCATGAACAACTTTCCTCTAATAACTCCCCACTGCTTCCTTTCTGCATCATTGTACATTCAAGCAACCTGTTAGGCATGCTGTGCATCAGGACTCCGTTGTACCTGTTGTGCTTATCCTTTCAGGCTCACAAGGGGCTGAAAAAACCCCGTGATCCAAATCAAAGTGGGCCTATGTAAGCATGACCAAAATCATGACGGGTTACAGAACATGGTGTAACACCTGTAATAGAAACACTGCAAACAAGGACTGAATCCAAGCACGTCAAAAACACGTGTGACAGTGACACGAGTTTATTTTATATTCACTACGGCCAGTTAAGTGCAATATGATTTAAGTTAGTTATTATCTTAATGTCATCGACTTTGCATTTTCCCATTTACTAATTAGCTCAGTTAACGTTAGGTTAGCTTTGTATCAGCCAAACGAAGGTCAGAAGTTACCCTGTCTGGTTTAACAAACTGCCGACATTGTGTAATATCATGCTACAAGCAATGTATGTTTGAAGTGAGGCCAGCTAACAAGAAGGTAGCAAGTTGACATAACGTTACTGTAACTAGTTACTTACCCGCTCTTCTCACATTCTGCCGGCACACAGTCGATGAGGCTCTAGCAAGAGGAGCAAGCTTTTTCCATACGTTTCTACATTTCAGCATTGTGGCTCAGCTCCGCTGTAACGGTTCCCAGTTTACTAGCCGACTTGTCGGGTAGGAACACCCGCTAGTTAACGCTAATCAAGTCCTACAGCCAACACACACTGACAACTAGCAGCACCGCGCTACACGCCAAGGCCAGAGACAGGTCATACGTTTCAGGAGAATCATGGGTAATTGAAAAGACTGTTTGAACACCTAAGATTGGTCACCACTAGAAAACGAAGTAGGATAACGCCAGAGACGTTCTTTGATAACGCTTTTGGAAGAAAGATGGCGTCGCCCGTGATATCAGTGACAGTGCTGAACTTGAGTTCCGTAAAGTTTTAAAGGACTGGACATTGTTTTTTTTGTGCTATGACGGATCAGAGCATTTTTGTAATCCTGTAGTCAACAGCTACACAATAATAACGTTGTTTCATTTCAGATTTAAACTCTGTAAAAAAAAATGCTGTTACACCGAGACGCAGCTGTTCCGAGCTCTTCCCTTCAAGACTCTTTGGTAACTGCCGTAAACCCGGTTCTTCCGCCACAGTGGACTCAGACTGCTGCCCTCCACAGTTTATTTAACATTGAGTAACATGGTTAAGAAAAGCTTTCCAGACAGTTTTAACAGAGACGAAACGGAGTCAGAGGTGGAGACAGGTGACAGGAGTCCATAATAACATTGTTATGGTTGTGTAAATAAACTATTAATCTAAAACACATGACAACATAATAATATTAACAATAACAAGGATTTACTAAATATATGTCATCCAAAACACATGAGGTAAAAATAGAACAAGAAAAAAAATGTTGCTGTTTTTTTCACATTATTTACATAGTGTCCATGGATTTGTATTTTAACTAAATGACGACATAATTAATACAATGCACTGTAATGTTATGTAATTGTAGGCTAATGTATGTGGGTGTAATGTAAGTTATGTGCACAAATCTTAATTTTTCACTGAGTCATGATTTAGGAATATGAAATTTGCCCAGTGATAGTAGACAACATCATAAACTTAATCATTATGTCGCTCCCTGGTGGTTGCTCAAGAAATTTAAAAAGAGGTGAGATTTAGTCTGTTTATATTTATTGATTTACTGCAATCAACTGCAGAATGCTAATTTAGAAAGTTCATAATGATGTCTTCTGCAATGGACTTGCAGTGGTCTGTGTTTATCTGTTGAAAATTAAGTTAATATTAAGGCAGTTGATTATTCGTGATAGATAATCATTTTCATTTAGACAATGAGGATTTATGTACTTCCCTTCAGAGAGGAAATCTGAAATGGTGATGATGACATGTGAATAACTGGTGGCATGCCAGCGATTTTACTGATAAGAGAAGTTATAAAGCGAACTTCTCTTATGCAATAAAAGGTAATTTCATGGCAAACAAGCCATTGTGTTGCTTTGTTGTTTTTTTGTGTATTTCATTAGTGTGCGTGTCTGTGATGTATTTGATTAAGTGACTGATAATGATGTTAAAGTTAGAATATTTCATAGAAATTAATCTTAGAATAATTGTACCCCACCTCTCCTACTAGTGCTGCTGCTACTACAAACAACAGTACTACTATGACTATTACTATTGCACTACCACTACTGTTATTAGTACTTTGACTACTACTACCAATACAACCCCCTTATTTTATTTGATGTTCATTTTTTTATTGGGACAAGTATAAAACATGGACCAGTACCACATATCACAATATTTATAGCCAAAACTAGTCTGCAGTGCCTGTTCCTTTTTACAATTTATACATTTTATACAAATACACAAAAATCAACAAGAAAATTCACACAAAACAGCACAAAACATAAACAATGACACAATATAATTATCATAAAACTCTATGACAAGCACCATCATTCATGACTACATGACTGATCCCTCTTTTGAGTTTAATAATATCCCATTTATGATCCATAATGATTTCCACATATTGATCCCCACGAGCAGAGAAGGATTTACGAAAGGGCACCTTACTACTCCTCATAGATGCACCCTGAGTTACTGAGGCAGGAACCCTGAGAGGTACCACCATGTCACTGAGCCCCTTAGGGGCCTGATTATGTAGGCATTAAGTTTAATATTAGCAAATTGAATGAAATGATCACAAATATGGCAGTGCTTGGATCTTATCAGCTTCCTGTGCAAAATTTAATTGCATGGTTATCATCTTAAGAGGCTTGATTGTTGTAGAAGCTGCTTGTGACTAAGAAGTTACATAATAGCTTGAATGTGAAAAGATCATAGAATGCATAAAACTATTTACAGCATAAAATAGTAAGTAGTCTCCAAAGAGTTTAAATGTTTGCTTTTTCAACCTTTCTTACCATTTTAACATGTTTCTCAAATTTAAAGTGGGAATCTAACATAAAACCAAGATATTTTACTTCTTGCACTTACTTTAAAATCTGTCCAGTACAGTGTCCATCTTTAAATTGACCTACTTTTGACAAGGGCTGAGCACTAGAAGAAAAGCAAATTGATACATAATACTTGTAGTACTACTACTACTATTAATATTATGTCTGCACCAAGACCTCCCTAAAAGCTCAGATGGAAATAGACACTTATTAGTTGATTATTAACCATCAAAGAAGTGCAGCAGGTCCATTTTTCAATCAGTTATGCACAGTTAAAACCACTTTTGGTTTCTGTAGAGTTCAGAAACCACATTGAACAAACAAACAAATGAACAACATTACAACAGCAACATGGAATCAGTAACACGTTTATTGTATTAAACATGAACCTTAAAATAAGATCTTTTAACATCATGTGACTCAGCCGCTGTATGTTATCGGTTTATACAACTCAAACCTCATATCTGTCAAACCACGTTATGTGTAGTATTTGTCTCCTTTATCGACCCCACAGACCAACAGCTCCATCCACTTGCCCCGAGCACTTGAGAAAACAAACACATAATTCTCTCTCTCTCTCTCCCCTTCTCTGTCTCTCTCTCTCTGTCAGTGTGATCAATTTCTTGACTTCCTCCTTTTGGAGTGGCTAGGCTGAATACCAGAACACAGGATATGCTTCGCAGTGCTCTCAGTTTCACAGCAGCAGCAGCAGCAGCAGCAGCCGTGAGGACGACACGCTCTGCAGTCAAGATGAGTGCTGGGGATGTGGTCTGCACCGGCTGGCTCATTAAATCCCCCCCGGAGAAGAAACTAAAGAGATTTGTGAGTAGGAATACATACCGGACACTTGTTTATGTCCTCTACCAGCAGTAGGAATGCCAGGTTGTGTTGTTGAGCCTTGTGTTTGTGTGTGTGTGTGTGTGTGTGTGTGTTTGTGTGTATCTATGTGTTGCGGTGTAGAATGATGATTTAGAAATATACTGTTTGTATGCCTTGGTTAAACTGAGCTGTAATTCAATCTCCTTTATATACCTTCCTCATTGCTCATAATAATGCCTTGCTTTTGTGTTTTGGCTTGTGGATGCACTTTGTAGTCATAACAACAAGGTATTATGACAATAATAATATATTACAAACTGCAGATATACTTCAGACAGACAGGGAAATTACGCCTACAGCAAGTATATGTAATTGCTTACATGAACAGCATACAGCCTTCTCTGTTTTGTGGTTGTTGGGGTCATGTGATAATGTTGGGCTGGCCACTCACCCTGCTCTGTGTGTATGTGTATGTGTTTGTGGGATGAGCGTGTGTATTGTGAAACATGGGAAGTAATGTCAGAGGCAGTCAGACACTTCAGACTTAAGTGACAAGCAGAAATAGTCCAGCTTTATGATGGCTGTTTGCACTTCCTTTGTACGAATGGAGGAGGAGGAGGGCAATTTGTTAACACCAGTGCAGGGAAAGGGTGGGTGTAGGTGGAGGTGTGCGTGTGCGTGTGCATTGATGGGGTTTGGAGTGGGAAGTAGAAACTTATTTTAGCAACGCTATGCAAATCCTGTTGATTCAAGAGAACAAAGTAAATACATGTTTTTCTGACTGTTGTAAGGACTATCTGCGTCAGTATTCAAATGCCAAGCACAGGCATGTAGCATTATGGAAATTTTGATCATCTTGGTCACACTTATCTTCTTCTATGGTGTTATCAAATTAAATTAAAATCTTCAGACAGTATTAAAGCCTACTTCAGTGTAGAGTGCTATGATGGTGTTCACAAAGGTGTTTGTTTAGTTGCTGTGTTGCTGAATTTGGCTGCAGCTCCTTGGTTTTACTTACTTGGTTTACCTTGTTTAGGAACAGAAGTAACAACACACTTCAGACCTAATCCTTTCTGACATGGAACAAGTTCTGTTGTCTCATTTTCTGTCAACATTGCATTTCCACTTTCTGCCATCATAAATGTGCATTTAACACTTGTCTGCTGGGTCCCGTCCACTACAGTGTGAGGTAAAGTTGGCCCTTACTCACAAGTGCTTGTATTTCTTGTATCGCGATACGATACATCAGTTATTGTCATATCCCTTGAAGGTAGGAATATTACCTGTTGGACCTTCCACAGTGTGCTATTACTGTTTTATAGAGTTGTTTGCTGTTTATTTGTTTCATTGCTACTTTTGAGGAAATATATTTTATTATAAAAGCTCTCTGTCACTGTTTTTTTTAATAGAATTTCATAAAAAAGACTAACTTCCACTCCCCAAGGTCACAGGAAAAGAAAAATAAAATCTTATAAATTGATTGAACTATATATAGAAATCTAATGTCTCATACTAAGCATTGTTGATACTATAATTTTAATACTTTTGAGAATGGATATTGGCAACATAACCTGCACATGCATAGGCCTTTTTCACTGAAAACATTTTGACATGTTGCATCAGGAAAAGCAAAGGTGTAAATAATGAAATTAATGATGGCTGAATTCCATTTAGCTGCTTCAGTTTCAGGGTCCTGGTATTGCGCATGCTGGCTCACTGTCACACTGTCATAGCTCACTGGGACACTTGAATAGAACGGAGACATTGTTTATGATATTAGTAACACCTGTGCTTTTCCTACTATAACAAGTCAAAATGTCAATGCTGTGTAAAGGCCTAGTATATTTTAGAATGTTGTAAATATAAACCTCAGCTTGAGCGTGAACGTTCATTCTTGACCTTGGAAATTTTGGCCAAAAAAAAAGATGTAACCAGCATTTTCCAGAGTATTTAACCGCATTTCATGGTCATCCTCAGTGGATTAAGTTTGCTCAGTTGTCACCACCACTGACCTCCTTCTTTCATGTGACCAAAGTTCCATACTTAGGTCACATAATGACAAGTAAGCGAACTCCATCTGCTGATGAAGACCATGAGATGTGGTTGAAAGATCTGGATAAAACTAGTAAGCAAACCATGAGTTAAGATTTTTTTGTCAAACCTCAACTTGATTCTCTAGTTAGTCATGTTCTTGTATTATATACATAGTGGGGGGAAAGATGGGCTTTAGTTTGCAGATAACAGAAAGCAAAGATTGGAAGTCCACTTTAATGAAAACAGTAAAACTTTCCAAAGTGCTCTGTCTTTACTTGCTTTCTATTTTTCTGAAAGAGCAAAATAAGAAATAAAAAACATGGATCAGCTTTTACATTTACCATCTACTTCTATTAGATGCACATGGATATACAAAACAACATATTTCTCATAGCGCACACTTTCCATATTCAAAACATCTATAGGATCAAGATGCCATCTGCTTAGTTACGGTTTCCTCTTAAATGTGGCAATGTTATTGGCAGTAAGTGTGGCGTGTCTAACCATTTCCTGGTACAAACACACAAACTACCAACTGACTTGAGCAGGAGCAGATTACCCACATGCAAAGAAAAAATGTGTTTTAAGTTTTGACACCACAAACATATCAGTAAAAGGCTCTGCTCTAACAATGAACGCAAAACCACAAAACCAAGTGTGAAAATGACATCTACGCATTAGTATTGGATGAAATATGACACCTACGCAATTGGGCTGACTTGATCACTCTACAGTATGTAGTGAGGGCTCAGGCGTAACATATTACAAGTAGATCTTTGGAGATATAAATACCTGTTAACAGTTTCAGTATTACGTTTTCAGTAAGTCCTCAGTAAAAAGCAGTGACCAAGTATTGTATAAATATCTCTTTCGTTGTGTTAGACATTTTCTGCTAAATACAGTGAACTTCCTCTTCTCTGTTCTTCTGGGAAATTTGAGTTGAGGTTCCGCTTACTGACCATATCAAAAGCAAAAAATTGAGTTTAATGTTACTAAGTTAGCTGTTGTGAGCAGGAGCTGAAATCTAATTCCCATGACTATGACTAATACAATGGTGGTGGGGGAAAGGGAGTTATAGTAGATTACAGTGTAAGGAAGTTAAAGTTAAAACTTAAAAGTAACTCCATGATGAACTATTTGTCCCTTTCTCCTGCAGGCGTGGAGGAAACGCTGGTTTGTGCTTCGAAGAGGTCGCATGAGCGGTAATCCTGACGTGCTGGAGTACTATCAAAGTAAAAACTCCAAAAAGCCAATCCGCACCATTGACCTGAAAGAGTGTGAGGTCGAAATGCTGAACGGGCAACTCAGGATAAAGCGAGACTTCCATGGGAAGCACCTCTTTGTAGTGAAGACCTCATCACGCATTTTTTACCTGGTGGCCAAAACTGAGGAGGAGATGAACAGCTGGATCAGTAGCATCAGTCAGATTTGCCAGTTTGGGAGCCTGGAAGATGCAGGTAAATACACAGAAAGATTTCATTCTGTTTAGTTTGAAATGCGGATGTGCAAGTCAGTAAATTCACCCTGTCGGTCCAGAAGAAATTGGTGTCACTTGAGGCAAGTAAGTGAGGAAGTGAAAATCAAACTTTAGAATGAGGTCAAAACAAACTTTTTATTTGGTGCTGTGTGGCTTTTGGTAAAAGCTTCACAGTATAGTCAGGGTTCAAACAGAAAGGTGCAGTTTACTGACGACTCACATCATTTTTCAGTATTAAAGTGTTATATCTTGCTGCAGAAATGTCCAAAGTGCAGCATTAACTGAGAAACTGTGTAAATCTGCTGTACCCATGGGTGTGTTGATTACTACACACTCATGTTTGCACAATTTGTTCAAACCTAAAGTACTTCATTAAAAAAGATCCTCAAGATAGCAGTTTCAGGCAACATTTATAAAATGATGCACAAAACATCTAGAATTTCCATGGTGTCCTAGTTTTGAGTATTTTGTATTCTTTTCAGTGAAGTATAGTGTCAAGTGTTTTTTCTAAATTCAAAAACACCTGAGGGAAAATTTCAGGGGAAAACCAGGACTTGAAGAAATAAATTACTATCTGTCTGAATGATCTATGCTTCTTGTTGGAGTGGCAGACTTCAAAAACACTGTATCAGCTGAAAAGTCTAAAGAAAAGTCGGTGTGCGTGCACAGAGCTGTGGTCTTTTCAGGCTAATAGATTTCTCTATAACTGAGCTCCTACACCCACACCCAATCTCACGTCATAACATTGTGGTTAAAACCATTTGATGCAAATCATATCTGGTGTTCTTTCTACAGCAGCAACAACAACAGGTAAACAGCTCATCACGCAACTCTTGGAAATGGAATGAAATGAATTAAGATGAGGGCTCCAGTCAAGCAATGTACACGCTTTAATGATGCAACCTCACATTTGACAATAAATCAGCCTGTTGTCTGTGTACAGAAGATGTTTCCAACAGTTCAAAATGTTGTAACTACTGCTTGCCTGTCACGCAGCCTAATGTTGGAGCTGTATTAGAGGAGATAACAGCAGATCAACAGGGAGCTAGGGAGCTGAGGTCACATTCATATTAACAGATAAATAAGGAGATTTTTGTATCGCTTCCGTGAACGTGCTTTGGGGCTGCACAGAATAAATTTTTGTATATCATTAAGTGCATTAATGGTGTTGACTTTTATTTTTATATTTACACTTATTTTGCTAACATATGATCACATTCTAATCTATTGTCAGGGTGATGCTGTTTTGACCTTTGCTTTACTGTTGTTGCTTCAAATGAAGGCATAAGTACAGTGATATTTTGTGAGGAGACTTAAGGACATGTCTGTTAGAACACTGTCATCTGTGTGAAGGAGATAGAGCAACGGCACAAAGTTGCTGATATGCTGCCCTGCATGTTACCCTAAATCACATGTGCTCTCAGAAAAACACACACAAGTAGTCGATTATAATGCTAAATTATAAGGCACACACTTATCACTGAGATACAGATTGTTGCTGTAGTTTTTGTAGAATTTTAGTTTAGAAAGTTATGTTGCTTTAATTAAAGGTTTTTAGAGAACGTCTTTAGAGAGAGTTCTGTGCAATGGCACCTCATAACTTTTGCAACGGAATATAAGAGGTTGTTCTGCACCCACAAGAGAACACAAATGTCTATTAAGGGTAGCAAATGTTTCATGAGAACATGCAGAGACTTTTGGATTTTTTCCCCCAACATGGTTCTGCAGGGACAGCCTTGACTCAGTGGCCTTGAGTGAAATGGAATGAAACAAATTTCTGAACGAGGGCCAATCTGACTAAAAGATTGAAGAATATATAAACAAAAGAGGGAACAGGACTCACATGTGTCTACTATCAAGGTGCTTACAAAAAATACCATTCCTCTTTTCGAATTCCCATGCTCCATTGACAGCATATCATAAATGTGAGTACAAGCTGGGATTGCCCGCTTCAGCTAGCATTTGGTGTCAGCATGATGGCAGTTTCACTCTTTAGTGGTTGTAACATTTCAGAAACTACATGCTCTCTGTCCCTCTCTGCTTGTTCTCAACAGAGAGCTCAGAAGAAGGCTTTCCTCACACCCCCACCTCCCTTCAGCCGTCACCTGACAACTCTGACCGAGCATCTGTATCAAGCCAACTAGATTCCAGTCATCCACTGGACTACCTCTTTCTCTCACAGTGTGAGACGGGGAGTGTAAGCACTAGTAGGTATGTGTGATCTGTAAAACCTTTGACACAAGACGAAATGATGGCAATAGTTCATGTTTAACAAGTACAGTGTTTTCTTTTTTTCCTCCATATTTGTAGATGTGACAGCTTTTCAAACTCTGAGATCTCTCTGGAGCAGAAGTCATCAGATGATGCTGTCAAGGACATTGTCCCCTCACCTCTTTACAATGATTCCTCCTCATCTTCCATCTCTCATGCTAGCTCCAGTCCATCTCTTTTCCCCCATGGAAGGTTCACTAACCCTCCTTTCAGCGCTCCATGCACCTCCATGGCTTTACCGTCATCCTCTTCCTCTCCACTACGTCACTGTGCCACAAGTGTCTTCCAGTTTGACAAACCTTATTCTTCTGCGTCGCTCGAGGCAACGAGTGACAGACAAACACCTCCTCCGCTGCCACCCAAGCCGAATCACCTGCCAGAGCAGCCAAGTTATGAAGAACCTCACTGGCCGAGGGCAATGATTCCACGGCATTTCTCAAGCCACACTGCATTATGTCCCCGGAGGACCTCTTTGTCAAGCCTGGACCATTTCAGAATAGGTATGTCCTCAATAGGAAAGCAGTCTCATATGCATAATACAAAAACTGAGAAGGTTGGGTCCAACAAAATTAAACATAATCCTGGTGCTATAATGATGGGGCAGCATACTGATTAATATCGACAAGAGCTCACTGTAAGGGTTGAGAACGTAAACAAATGTCATTTTTCAATAATATGTCTTTTTAGGAGATGCTGATAGCAGATTGGTGAGGAACAGGAGGCAGAGTCTTAATCTGGTAAGAGAATCATCAACAGCAGAAAAACAAAAACATTTTTTATAAGATCTTGCTGAAAAAAAGACATTTTGACATTTGTATCTTGGTAAATACGCTTATTCTTGCCGAGAGTTAGATGAGAAGATTGATACCACGCTGTCTGAAGTATGAAACTATAGCTAGCAGCCTGTTAGCTTAGCTTAGCACAAAGACTGGAAACAGTCTTCATTTGTTTACTCCATACGACAGGCACAGTTCCTTCTCACAACTTCCTGGAGTTCCTGCTGGAGCTAACGCTACAGCTGGGAGATGGTTAGCTTAGCCTACCATACCTGGAGTCTTTACTGGTTGCCAGGGCAACCTCACGGTGACAACAAAACTCCAGGTACATAAAAGCACATAACCCCCCACGACTTGCCATTTTTACACTTTTGTTTTTGTACAGATTAAACAAACGAGATAAAACGTGTTAATTGGTGAGCTTTAGAGGTGCTGGTAGGCAAATGTTGTTACCGTTGGACAAAGTCAGGCATGCTGTTTTCCCCTGTTTCCAGTTTTTGTGCTATGCTAAGCTAACCAGCTGCTAGCCTCATATTTACTGTATAGACATGAGAGTGGTATCGAGCTTCTTATCTAACTCTGTTGAACTATTCATTTAAAGCCACTGTGGGGTTTGAAAATGTACAACTTCAGAGCCCCATGGGTTATTATGCTTTTTCTACAAATAAAAACATATAACATCAGAATAATTTGAAATATGCTATAAGCAATAAAAATTCTCCACACAGTGGCTATAACAAATCTTCCAATTGTACCAAAATGACTATTGCATTTGTCTGATCTTATGATGCTTTGTCTTTCAACAGCCTTGTTTAAATACCATACAAGTTCAAAGCTACCAGGATGACTCATATGTCCCCATGGCTTCCCCTTCTCCCTCTGTTACCACTGGTGAATGTGATGGTTACATCCCCATGAGCCCCAGGACATTCACTTTACTCAATACACGCTGCAGTTTTGAGTCCTCCATGACCCTCAGCCCACTAATGTGTAAACCTGGAGATCTTGTGCCACCTCCAATTCACCGGCATCTCAAGCCTCGCTTAAGGAGAGGTGAGACTCATAATAGCCCTGATTGGTTCTTGTAAAATTTTTGGCATTGTGTAGAAAACTGAGCTTTTATATCTACTTACGGGGGCTTCATGTTTTTGAGTATGTGGTCTTTGTTAAACTTTAAACAGGGTTTACAAATGTATAAAATGATTGACAATAATGACAATTCTGATCCTTATACACATGCTAATTCATGGGCGCTGATATGTCAGTACAGGATTCATGCAAATATCAGATGCACAGATTTTTTTCACACAATGGTCTTTACTATGCGTCACTGTTTGAAAGCTGGCTTTTCTGTGGCACATTAGAGAATTACAACCAATCCAACAACTTTGTCCTTTCTTGGTTCACAGCTCGACCCCCACCTCTTGACTTGAGAGGCCTCTCTACAATCACAGAATGTCCCACTCATCCTCCTTTGAGCAGAGCAATGACTGAATCATGGTGAGAGAAAAAAGTAACTTTATCCACAAAGTCTTTCCTTCACATGGTTATCTACAGTACCTAAACATGATTGATACATTTTTTTAAATTGCTATATTTTTGACCAAGGCAAGTTTATTTGTATAGCACCTTTCAACAACAAGTGCTTTATGTAGGACAGAAAGGCATTAAGAAAACATATAAAAGAAACATAAGGAAATATAAAAAAGAATATAAAAAAGATGTTAAAAGTCCTTTGACAGCATCATAAAACCTTACTATTTTTTGTTTTTATTGTGTAATTGCAGCTTTTCAGTGAACTGTTTACCTTTTGAAAGAAGACTTGAGAATGGGGACAATCCAAGAGTTGAAGACACAAACTGCACTGCAATGGTAAAATTTCTATTTACAGTCAGGACACATTTTAAACAATACATATGTAGTATATTTTAATTTTAAACATCTTGACATTATTGATATAATTAATCAGTAGCTCTGATGGTAATATACTTTTACTGTGTAGCTCATTAAGACAGCCCACCTTTTCACCTCCCTTTGTCATATTACTTGTATCAACATATGAATCATCCACTGTTCACTTGCAACTGGCCCTAAAAATTGTTAGTAAAATAAAAAAATTGAGTGGAACTTGATGGCGCTTTCCCCAACGAAATGTAAATCCATGTGTTATCATATTGTGACACTGCAAAACTGTCTTAATATCCATGATGTGGGCAGAAATCCTTAAATCCCTGTTAACTTTAATATCAACAGCATGTAGCCAAAACATTTTCTAGATAATTTTGGACCTCACTTTACTAGTTTTTCTTTTACAGAACACTAAAAAAGAACAAACTCTGACATTCTTATAACCGTAGGACCATTTGAGAGTGGTGAGAGAGAGGTGTGCACAAATCTATACACACACATAAGAATGTGGGTGTGGAAAGTGACTGAGTGCTTCTAAAATATTCTGCTCAGCAAATTGTAATTGCACTGGGGACCTTTCAGGATGTGAGAAGTTGTAACAGTGCGATGTTGTACAAGGCTGTTCCTGGAAATGGAAAATTATTTTCCTAGAATAAAGTTTTAAGAGAACCATATTAGTCATGTGTTGGTGAGCTGCGCTGTCCTGCAAAAACATGCTGGCAGGCATCAGGTGGATGCACACACAAGTAGCTTCCTATGATTTCCTAATCTCAATTTGAAAATGAACAATCTAAGGCAGTCTTAGGAACTGTACATATTTCAGATCTGTCAAACTGGGAACAGGGATGATTCAGGAAGGTCTTCATCTATTTCTTTCTCTGACAGGAGTCAATGCAACAGTTCTGTATCTCCTTTGATGGAGTGGTTCAACCCTGGGCGAGAAGATCAAACCTTGACTATTTGTCACTGGATTTCAATTCCGCATCCCCGTCGCCTGTGCAGAAGGTATGTTTTGATCAGATAAATGACACTGGCTTATTATTGTAGCCTACTGTATAGACAGTAACAGACTTCTTGATTTGTCTTAACTTGACAAGACTAACATTGTTGATGTAAATGTTCTATTGCTAGCACTTATTCTGTCACCCTTCCTACCTGCACCACTTAAATGCTACAAGCTATGGATGTTGCCGAGGCATCCTGGGAAACAAATGAAATCACTGTCTGAAGTGGAGAGAGAACACCTAAAACCACAGATTAGTCATCTTTGACATTGTAAAAGGAATTTTTTTAACCTTACCTCACACCCAGCAGGGGTGTATCATTACAATCACCACCAACTATTAGCTCCACTGACCCTTATTATTACTATTCAAATGACCAAATCAGTGCTCACTCTGAGGGTAAGAAACCCTATCAACAGTCTTTGAAGACTTGTTGCTTGTGATATGTTGAAGCAGTTGATGCAAGAATGCTACTATTATGGCACTGAAGAATTGAATGTTGTGCACAACATAACTTGTAATAAGAAATGCACGATCAAAGATATGATCCTAAAGATTTCTACAGTACACTAAACAGCATCAGTAGTTTAAATACATTAAGTGCAACATGAGTGTTTGTTCGCACAGGTATAGCAGTATCGTGTTCACTTTGGAATCTGTTTTTAAAACGTAACCACATCACATCACTGTCTCCTCATCGCTCCCTCTCCGTGTCTAGCAGAAGCCCTTTCTGTCTGATGAGTACAGAGTGGATTACGTGCAGGTGGATGAGAAGAAGACACAGGCACTGCAAAGCACCAAAATGGAGTGGACAGATGTCCGGCAGTCAAAAACATGAATGGAAAATACATGATGGAAAAAATCTTGGTTTCAAGAAGACCAACAATAACACCAGCACAGCGGACATACATGAAGAGGACCAAAAACAATTTAAAAGCACTTTGAAAAATAGTATTGAAATAAAAGCACAATAGTAAATAAGCAGTTAGGTGCTTGTTTGCAGGTTGGAAACACTGTACTTGCACTGTAAAAACGTATTTAACTCTCAGTAGATCTGTACTGTAAATAATACCAGACTGTGCACTGTATCACAATGATTTTTTACTGTAGCATAAAGTTTTACAAATTTTTGAAAGGACATCATATTGCTTCATTGTAAAAAAAAAATATTCTGTGAGACTAGCTGTAAATGTATGTATTGTAATTGTGACTGAAGAAGAATATTTTAATTATAAAATGTTTTTTTTAAATATTTCTCTTTCATAAAGGGTATCTCAAAAACCTATGCAGCATTCTTCAAGTGTTTCCAATGTTTCTATGCTACTGAAATAGCGGTCCATTAAACATTCAAAACTTCGAGAACAGCAAACTTTTGCTTTATAACTTTTACATCTGAGTCGAAATGTTGAAAAAAAAAGTGAAGGCTTTTATTTCAAGTGTGCAAGTGACACTGCTACTCTGCACCCTACCAAGAGGTATCTAAAAGATTCAGGCAGGATATTGAAGTGAACTGCTCCTTCTGTGACCTTCATATTGAAGATTTTTTTCACTTGGTACTATGATTATACCAAGAGATTCTGGAAACAAGTCATGGAAATTATTTCCTGTAGCCTATATCCACGCAAACATCCATAAGGTTTGAAAATGTTATCTTTGGTTACTGATTGTAAGACAGGGAACTCTTACTCTAACCTTATCCTGCTTCTAGCTAAATATTACATCCGTAACTATCAATCATCATTCTCTGTTTTCATGATCAATGTCAAAAATTATATTGAAATAATCCCCATTTCCTTTACATTTAATGTTTTCTCTCACATGTTTTATTTATTATGTTTTGGTTATTTATTTAATTATATTATGTCTTTTGTCTTGTGTGTGTGTCTTCCCACTGGCATGTTCTAATGTTTATGCTCTGATAAGTATAAATAAAGTTTATATTAAAAAAACTTTATAAAACCGTTTTCTTCAATTCACAGATGACACACCAATCATCAATTGTTTTCATTACACCTAAGCAGATAAAAAATATCTCACCTCATTAAGGTTCCCTTTCCCATGCAGACAAATGTGTAATACAATGTGTAAAGCATATAAATAAAACCATGAACCAAACAATTTATCTAGACAGATAAGTATAGATAGATAATAGATGTGTGGATAATATAATGATTTCAAAATTGTACAAATGGACATAAAGGTTAACCCAAGTCCTATGTTAGCAATAAGGGTATTTTGGAATGGATAGACATTGGTGAAGGAACTCTCCCTGCCTACTTTGTTTGGAAAAAATATATTTATAAAAACAATAGTGGCGTTAATTGTTTTTAAAATTAATGCAATTATGAGTTTTTTTCCGGATTGAATATTCTATTATTATTTTTATTTTATAAAACACTCGTTACACACATGTTGCGTCACTAGCATGCGCCGAGAGGAGTCTGAAGGAGATTTGGGAAAATTACCTGAGAAGTCGGGAGAGGAAGTCATCATCCAGCATTTAAACGCTGGGGGTTTTGTTAACATCTCAAGTAAAATCGGCATGCGTAGCTAAACTAGACACATTAATCCAATCCCTGTTGGTTTGCGTATATACACCATACTGTTTTGCTGCGATGTTATTTAACGTTATCCACCGCTAGCTACTGTCAGACTCACATTACAGCCACAAACACACCGGTGATTTGGGTTAACGTAGTTAGCAAACACCCCAGCTAGCTAACGGTAGCTGGAAACAAATGAAACCGTATCTGGTGTAAGCTACTCCGGGGCCCGAGTCGACCACAAGTCCGCTGCAGTAACCCAAAGTTAAAGCCGAGTTAGCGTTACCAGAAACCATGCATTGAGAGGTAACCTCGTCTCTTCCACCTCGCCGAGAAACCAACACGAGCTCCCTGCTGCGAGATTTTGGCTTTGGTTGGTAAGTTTGTTTACTTCATGACTCAGTTAGCTCCGTGGTTTGAATGTGCTAATGTGGCATTTTGTTTGGTTTACATGGAAACTACGGTCTCACATATATCTGTTAGCTACAGTCTATTATCTTTGCTAATGCTCTCTTTTAAAGTACATTTTTGGAGTATTTTCGACCCACCTGCCACCGATGGTCTTTATTGTGGCAGAGCAACTGTACAGCTGTGGCATAGTTACATCTCTAGCCTGTTGCTTTATCACCTGGGCTTTTATATCAAAATACAAGTCAAAATCTTACGGGTTTTGTTTTATATTTGATTAATGTTCAATCAGTCACTTCTGTAGGTAACTGTGTAGACTAAACATAGTTTTGCCTTAGTCTGTCTTTATTTTACTCTGGCATGCATGGAAGTTTAGATATAGCTTTGCAATACTATATGGTTGTATTTATTGGTGTAGTTTAGTTTTATTCTCCCACAAATACATAACATACTTGCAAAAATACACATTAAACATACACAGAAACAAAATAGGCCATAGCAGACCCTTGTACCAGGGAATACACCAGGGCCGGTGTACATGCAGTAGGTGCCAAGACAAAACAGTAAAATTTACTGTAAAATAAACAGTGAGGTAAGAAAGCAAGTAAGACAACAAGACACCACAGAGGCATAAAAACTTGAACTTGCAGTCAGAAACCTTTAATATATTGAAAATTCCTAATTGTTTGTATAGTCAACTCACATTCGGCTCTAACGTACACCTACCCCGCTAGACATGCCACCAGAGGTCTCTACACAGTTCCTAAATCTAGAACACCAGCAAAGCAACGCACAGTATTGTACTGAGCCATGGTTGCATGACTTCCAGCTCAGACTGCTAAGGGACACAATAAAGCAAGCTTTAAAAAACAAGTGAAGCAACACCTAATAGCCCTATGCCTGTAACCACATTTTGTACATTTTCTCTTTTTTTCATCATTGCAAGTCACCAGTGTCTGAAAGAGAGGAAAGGCACAAAGACAGACACACATGGCCACACAAAGCATAACACACACACTAGAACAAGCCATGCAGACACTGAGTTGTCATAGAGAGAAGAGTAGGGGAGACTCTGGCTCATGCAAATCCACTCTGACTGAGAATATGTTAAAAAATATGAAGTAGTAATTTGTTTTCTTTGTATATAGGGTTGAGTCATTTTAGCTGACAAAAGTGTGACTCTCATCTCCAATAGTAGGCTGAACTAATAGCAGGGAAGGGAAGAAAAAAAAAACGTGTCTTGTCATCTCATCATACACTAGTGGATGTCAAAAAAAGTAAAATAGGCTGATGGCCACAGTGATACAGATGACACCAGTTAGTATTATAAATTCCACCCCCCTAATGGAAATAAGTTTAAAAATGTGTTTGTTTCATATCAATGTGGTCAATGTTGAATTTGAGTTGATCATTGATTTTGGTCTCAACTTTCTCAATTCAGGGCTCATATCAGATGGAGGACAAATTCACTGCAGTTATCCTACCAGCTGATTTAGAAAATTCAGCTACTATGCCTTCTGTTGGACTGCTTTTGTAAACGTGGTAGCCATGGCTTCTCGCAAGGTGGATGAGCTGCCAAGTGACACCAAGGATTTAGCTTCGGTCTCCAAACAGCTTTCCCGATGCGGCCCTGATGACATCACGGAAGAGCTTCAGTCGGATACGATGAATGCTACGGTGAAATCCCAGAAATCTGGAAGATTTAGGAGGACTGCCCTGACATTTTTTGGAGTTCGTAAAAGTATCTGTCTTTTACCTAGTTTTTTTGGAGGAAGGAGTAAAAATCAGAACAAGTGGTCTTCTAAGAAAGGAATCACCAAAAGCAGAACACACGATGGGCTGAGTAAGGTTAGTCATGATGACAATCTGAGAAGTGGCTACACCTCAGTTGGAGATTTTGAGTACCACAGCCAGAGGGACTCTGCTGGAGAGCTCCACAGTAGCTGCCGCAATGAATGTCGTCACCCCACTGCTGACCAGAAATCACTGACTCTCACCCGGCAGAAAAAGGGTTTGAGGGGTCTTTTTCACAGCTTGAAGCATCACAGAAACCATAGAAATGGTGGATTGGATAAAACTGAAATGATTGCAATGTCCTCTCGTCACTGCAAGAAAGAGGTGCCCGTTGTCCAGAACAACACCAGCCAGTATGTCACAGAGTGCCTGGGATCTGAACCTGATGTGCCTGATTTTGCAGATGTTATATGTGATATTTCCATTGGCCCTGAATGTATTGATGCTGATGCAATGGCATCAGAGAAGAGCGAGGAGCAAGTAAGCCCAAAGTCTGAGCTTGATGATCAGATTTGTGATGATGAAATGCAGGAAATGAATTTGGTGGCCATAGTTTCCAGAGAATATGAGGAGAGTTCTAGAGGCCACAGCGAGCCTTGTCTGAAACTTCAGATGATGTCTGAGCCTGTATTGAAGTCTGAAACACCCGCTGGCTCATCGGATCAGCTAAACCTGATTTTTGGAGATGTTGCATCATTAAAGAGCTTTGATTCACTCACTGGCTGTGGGGACATTATTGCAGATCAAGAAGATGACAGCATCACAGAGAGCACGGTTTCTGGAGAAAGGAGCAGAAATGGAGGAAAGAGGGCCTCTTGTTATCTTACTTATCAGGGTGGAGGAGAAGAAATGGCCTCACCCGAAGATTTGGATGAGGAGTGTCTTAATGATTTCTGGGCAAATAATGCGTCAGAGGAAATTTGCTATACCTGCAACCAAGACCACACAGATTTGACTGCTGACCTGACAAGTTCTCACAATATGGACTTACTCAACAGTAACAGTGCACAGCAAGCCAGTGGCATGGACACTTCTTCAATTGCTGATGTGTTAACTCCTCAAAGTGAGCATCAAGAATCAGTTCCAACTAGTGATGAGGGCTACTATGATTCTATGACCCCAGGGCCAGATGAAGGACAAGAAAAAACTGACAGATTAAGGACAGACAGATTACCCAGGGACAGTTACAGCGGTGATGCCCTCTATGAACTTTTTGCACCTGATGAGAGTCTCATCAGTCCACATTATGAAAACAAATCAAAAATGCCCGTTTCCAAACAGTGCGAGTATTTAAGTGAGCCAGTTGATGTGACAGATTCTGCCTTTGTTCCAGAAATGAATCGATTACAAATAAGTGCTGAACTGTATAAAGATCATGATTTTCTAGAGATGCCGAGCACATGCAGTAAATCCTCGGAGTTGGCACAAAATATGGTTGGTCAGCAGGAAGTCGGCACAAATAAAACCTGTAATTTGAATTCAAAACCACAAGCGTCAGTCAACAAGAATGACACAGAACCGGATATATATGATGAAAAGGGAAATAGTCCTGCTTCCACTGAAAAAAGAACAAAATCTATAAATGCTGATTGTGAGAAAAGGCACAGCAGCATATCATTCGGAAGCACATCTGACCCAGATTTTGAAACATTTTGTGAACCCAAAGAGCAACATCTTGAGGAAAACAAGCCTGTGGCTCTACCATACAGAAATATAAATTCTCAGTCTCCAGATTGCAACAATGATTTGGATGATGGGCAAACTGTGAGTTTCTCTCAAGCACTTGTGGACTACACAAAACACTCTGAGATGCTGAGTAACTTGCACAACAATGTGGATGATTTGGAGACAAACGCTGCCTTCACTCCAAATATGCAGGCCTTACCTACGATAGTCACATTTGATGTAGTGGATATGCATAATGAGGGTGAATACGATGAGCAGATTCACATGGAACTGGAGGAGGACATTTCATCACCCTATCAGGAATTTGAAGAAAGCTACCTACAAAAAGATGCATTTGCTGAATGTGACTATCAAATGTTAGACCTGTATGAACAGAACCTGATCAGTAATACATGGGCAATTGCTAGTCTCCCACAGCACCTAGGCCTTACAAGAGTCAGTCAGGCCATGCCTAATCCGTTGCCTCTAGACAGGAGAAGTAGATCTCTGGACACAGAAAGCCTTGAGTTGAATATGCCTGACACTTACAGAGACAACAGAGCTGCTATCGTTTCTTGTCCTCAAACTGAAAAGGACTCTGAAAGAGATTCCTCACCATATTACAAAAAGAATGTACTAGTGTCTGCATCAGAGGTTAGAGACAGTAGCAGCATTATGGCCTTATCGTGGCAAACAAGGTCAGAAATGGCTTTAAGCCTTCCTCTGACAGATGGGGAAATTGCACAAGAAGTACAGGGCCTCAGTCAAACCCAAGCAGAACACAAAATATTTTCTAGTTCATCCAGCAGTAAATCGCAACGTCTTTGCTCGAATGTGTCGGACAGAGTGTCCTGTGATTTAATTTCACAGAATACAGAGCTTTACAGTAGGCAGTGTCACCATCCTTTGGAATCAGATTCTTGTTTACCTCATGGCACCTTTGTTTATTCCGGAGGGATGGAGGAGGTATCGGATGATGTTGATGAGGATATTTTTTGTAAAGCTGCCACTAATTTACAATCCTATAGTCAGTGTGGTAAAAGCAGACCAGTGGCTAGTAGGGATGGAATATCTCATACTGGGAGTCCTCTGAACGCAGGTGTGTCTAAAGACGAAATGGCCGTCCTCAGTGAAACAAGAACACCCAGAGATGTGGCGTGCCCTGTTGCCTGCAACAAACTCCCTGAGGCAACCTTTAATTGAAAGTCTGTCAGTCATACAGTTGGCATTAAGATCACATGTATATGTGCCAATGAGTGCTTTTATGTTACATCCAAAAGAGTAATTGTTGCTTAATTTGTACTTGCACAACTGATTTCTTTGAAAAGTTGTTGTACACTGTGATGACAGGACATTAATTGAAATTTGAAAATATGTGCCATCATGCTGAGTTAAGTACAACGCTGTCTTATTGGGAAGTCAAAAGGGATTTTCTGCATTTGCACAGTAACTGTCGCTTGCTTCACACAGGTCACATAGTCTGTTCAAAGTATTTAAGCAAGTCATTGTTTCATTTGCATTGAAAATGCTCACAGATTCATCTCATTACGCTACAGAATTGTACTAGAATGTTTTTACACACATGTAGCCTCATTATCCAGGTCTCAATAGTAATGTCACACTTGTTTAATGGATATTAATTTGCCTGGTTTCCATAGCACAGCCGAACAGGGCTAGCCAAGTCTTGCTAGCAACTCATGTATGCTTATGCTTTAAGTGCCGGCTTATGTTTGTGTTTACTGCTTTTTCACAGCCTCTCTGTGCTCCAGTAAGGTTTATGTTGGCCTGTCATGATGCTTCGATTTAGTGTTTCTATCTGTTTTCTTGGTTTACCTAATTTCAGGCCAGATTGGGTTTAGGAAACAACAAGAGAGGAGTATCTCAATTCACAGAAAAGAATAGTTCAAGATACACAATATAAAACCTATCTCTTGATACCATCATGAGGTATGATGGTAGATGTTTTTGCATTTGGCTTAATCTCAGAATATCTAACAGCTAGTTCTTTTCCTCAACCCAGAACAGGATAAGCAGGTATAGGAAATGTACAGATAGACTCATAGTTGTTGCATCTTAACTTCAGCTGCCATTTCATTAACATGTTGTAGATAGCTTTGCATGGTGAAACTACTTTTATTTGTATAGCGCATTTCACATACAGTTACGCTGTGTATGAAAGTGCGTTACATAAGACATCAAAGAAACAGCTTGGAAACAGCCGGAGTAAAAAATGGTAGAGGAAAACAAATCGAAGAAGAAACGCTAGTAGTACCTAATAGTCTCAAACTTACTGCAATTGCTTCTGGCCTGACAAGCCAGTTTGGCCTTACTATGGCTGTTGTTTTTCTTTGGTCCCATTTTCCAACAGCTTGACCACCTGTGAAGTGCAACATTATGACTGAAATGATGCACTCCATTATTGCATTACTGTACGCTTGTGGAATGAAAAAGTAGTTTGGTTTTGTTTGGAATTGAAATAATATGTCAAAAGATGAACTGGTTGTATAATTTTCTAGTGCATTTAATGTTTGGTCAGAGGTTAAACTGTTGGATGATGTTTTTTTTATAGTGTAATATTGAACAAATGTCAAATAATTTGTATTTATATTCTCAACTCTTTGTACACTCAGAATGGTTATTGCAAATTGGCAATATTCTTTTTGAGTTTTCTTTTTTAATTTTGGATATTTGTTTATTGTCTCAAAGTTACATCCATGTTACATTAGGGGATTCCTCTTGAAAATATGTTACTGTTTTGTCAGAGTAGAACACTGCCTTACACTAAAATAAACATGACATAGACATAAGACATACTTTTTTCCATTTTCATTTTTTTATTTTCTCTATTGTTCATATTCAGGACATTGGGGCCAAAGGCAGGGAATAGTCTGTTGTAGTGCTTACACATAGGCAAACGTTTATACTGACACCTATAAGCAGTTTGGAGGGTCAAGTTCACCTGAACACCTGAGGAGACCGTGTACATGGAAGCCCCCAGTCTGGTTTGAATCCAGGACTGTCTTGCTGAGAGTCGACACAAAGCTGCTGTGCTGCCCCATGACCGCAAACAATTCAAATCACTGAGACCTGTCTTGTGTATGCATGTATTTCATATAGATTGTTTTAAAAACACATGACTTCTCTAATGAGTTTGGAGCAAGTCACTCAATGTGCAATGAGAACAGGTTTAGCTATTGTGGGCTAAAAGTATAAAATAAAAGTAGTCAATACTACATTTCATTAGAATTTACATCACAATTTGAGTTCATAATAAAGTTATTCATATCTCATGTACCCTACTAAGAATCTATGACATGTCCATCCTTGCTTGTTTGCAAGGCTCCATGTTCTGGGAAATGTCCCTTATTTTCAGAAGGCAGCATTCACACAGGTATGGGATAATGAGTTCTGAAACTATCGTTACAAGCCACAAAGAAAGCATCATAAAAGCCCTGCGTTGATGAAACGTCTGATTAAGTGGCGGGGAGCAGAAATCAAGTTTGTAACGGTGTTCTGAACCCGGTGTCTCCTCACAGCTTAGGTTACTTGTTTCCCTCGCGTTATCTGGCAACCTTGACCAAACTGCGACAGCGCCAATGGCAGCAAAACATAACTGTTACAGGCGAAGAGGATGACAGCAATAAGGTGAGATGATCCCCGTTTGAAGTCAACGATGGCAGTGATAACGTTATACGTGCAGGTTATGTAGAGATTCATGTTGTGTTGCTGTGGTTTCACCTCCGTTTGAAATATTAAAAGGTCGTCAACTTTATCTCAAGTTACTGTAGTATTCCGGCAAAAATGTTAGCACACGCTCAGCAGCTAAAGCTAACTAATGTTAGCAACCTGACGTTTGAGTTAGCCTGTGGAGGCTCTGAGTTTGCTAATAGTACTGTAGGTTAGCTAACTACCTAGCTTTGCTAACGTTACCGTTAACTCGCGTTAAAGAGAGACCGGGTTTGCTTGACAAGCTTGGTAGTTAGCGTTAGCTTGCACTAACGGTTATCTAATCGTTCTCTAGCCATTGACCAGCAAGATAAACCGAAGTAGGCCGGTTAGTTTATGTTGCTAAAATGTTGACTCTCCAGCTGGCGAAGTAACGTTAGACTAGCTTGCTAGGGTGTGCTAACCGTACCTCGGGGCCTAAAGGTGTCAAACCACTTCCCTCTAATCAAATTCAATCGCAAAGGTGACGTCGTGTACAGTAGTAATGCCATAACGTTATTCGAAAAAGTGTATTGTAAGTATGAGATCTCTTTAACTGTCATATTGTTTAACCTTCCCCCATTTCATACCTATCAAGTCATGATGCTGTTGCTAATGATATCAAGCACTTAAGTTTTTTTGTATTGACGTGTCAACTAGTTAGCTGATGAATGCAGTAACATCTAAGTCGACCTAAGTTAATTCAACAGTTCAGGAGGTTTCCTATATGGTCACTGCCATTAGGATCATTGCAGTGTTTGAATTTGGTTGCACATCCATGTAGTTTGATGTTAAGTAAAGGCAAAACTGTCCTAATATGAGAACACAGTTAAATCCTCACTTATCTTTTTGCCTACTGTCAATAAACCCCCGCTAAAGGGATAATTTCCTACTTTACTTTGAAATAATTCTAGTTTCCAACGTGTTTAAAGACATAATTAATCGAAGAAGACTGTTAAAAGTTCAAATTCTACTTAATAATTACCAAACAAATTAATGAGAAGAAAAACGTAATGCTGGTTAAGTAGAAGCTCACATCAATATAGTTGGTTTGAACTTATTGCAATGTTTATGACATACACACATATGACTCTTTAAAGAATGAGAAGTCATGGCATGCAAAATGAAGCAAGTTGTTGCCCAGGATGATATTCATGTTATTTGTTTCCTCATTCATGCATTCATTAATTCATACAGATAAATGGAATAGATACAGCTTTTCTGTATACCATATGATTAAAAAAATATCTTTTTATCACTGAGACATCGGTCTTTCTTGGTGAAGTGTTAGCTTGACACTCTGGAACAGATCATCTACCAGGGTCATATGGAGGATTTTGGTATCAGCGTTCTCATCTTTTGATGCGTAAGATGACCAGAGAACAAGTCCTCCAAAAACGTAGTTTAATGATTATCAGCCGGCATTCAGTCTTCCCATTGTAGCAGTAGAGGTGTCACTGGTCAAATTACTGTGATTTTCCTTTGGTTATGTTGAAGCATATTCATGACCAAAAATGTACACTCTTATTTATGTGTGTGTGTGTGTGCTTTTCAGCTCAGAAGATGAGTTATTTCTAGGCCAAGATAATCTTCACATGCCCTAATGGCAGAATACACTGATTAGGTTTTGCAGTAGCCACTGTTCAAGAGCTGTTTGTCGTTTCGAAGTGATGGGTCTTCTTAAAGGTGGTGGCTAAGCTAATGCTGAAAGTATGTCGGAACGGTCGGTATGTCTTTATGCAGAGTACTGGAAACTGGTTGTGCTGATTGAGTTTTCACAGATGAAAACACACTTTGTATTCACAAAGCAAAACAGCAAAAGGAAGAGGTAAATCATCAACCTTTCACCTTTAGTGTAATGTTACAGAATGTTAGTGGTGTAGATATCACAGTAACAAATACAAGCTATTCTGTTATTCGTCTATCTCATATGAAATAACTGCTGGATCATTTTTGTACAGTGGTGATTGCACTTAAATCTAAATTTGTCTTAATTTCAAGATATCTAACTAGCCAATTGGTACATGCAACCAACACTGACCATAATGCAGTTCATCCCTGCTTCATACTGGATACTATGTAGGGTCAGCAATGCAAAAGATGGCTTCAGAGACCTTCTTCACTTGTTGCTATGAAACAGAACTACACGAGCCTGTGCATGTGCAGAGATAGTCTGGAGGCCTCGCTGAGTCTATGCCTGTGAATCTGGAGGTGGAAGGGAAAGGATTGGAAGAGCTCTGCTCCCTTAAACATGTATTGGTGGTCATAAAATGTCTTACATGGCAGTGGGCTGTGTGAGTTTGCTGTTGCGTTCCACAACAGTGCCTCAACATCCCTCATTTTTCAGCTAATTGTTTTAAATGTTCAAACCTTAGTTTGTCCATCCTAGTGAGACCGTGTGCACCACTGATGCTGTAACCCTACACCAAATACTGACATTAAAAGGCATGCATTTGTAGCCATAGATTAACCCTCAAAATATCTAACATTAAAAAAAGAAATCTCAGACAAATACATTGGTCATCATTTGTTTTATACATGCATATCCAAGTACCTAGATTGATCTTTCTTTTTCAATGGTCAGCACTGATCTAGGTACAGGTCTAAGTAATGTCATTTTTATTCCAAAATGGGCTGCCTCAAGAGTTTTAATGTAGAGTTGTAGTGTAGCTGTAAGTGTTCTGCATTTACTGACTGCCTGAAGAGAGATGATGAGCTGTGTTTGTGTTAGTCGTGACTGGTAAAAAGGAGTTAGCTGATGACAAGGCTGTGTTGCTAAGCAACCCACATCATGGGCTGTGCCTCTTGAAGCTCGAAGCTGGCTGTATTCTACTCTCTGCGAGACTGGGGGAAAGTGTAGTCTAGTGTTTCTGTTCATTAATGCACTTGTTGTTAAAATTACTTGATTACCAATTTCCATATGTAAAAATGTACACTTGGAGATGTTGATGGTGTTGCATGTTTCTACTGCAGGCTCCCCTGAAGTCCTGCTCTGCTTCACCATAAAACAGCTTTGTTCCCTAAGGAATTCCATTCAATTCAGATTGTCTGTGAGAGGGCTGTAGGCGCAGGGATACACTGTTCAGCCCACACTTTGTCTCAGGTTATGTTAACTCATGCACTCACCCCATGTGTGTCTGGCTCGAATGTTGCTTGCGAGACCAGTAAGGCTTTTGTGCTCATAGACGTGAGGATTGTTCTGCAGTACACTAACACGTTTTGTGCAGGAAGACTGGGGGTTTCATTTTAAAAGCAGTAAGCCGGAGAGACAGGGAAGTTGGGTGGAGGCTTTGTTGTCTGTTGTATCTATATTCTTCCATATTGCACCTAGAAGCAGGAGGAGATCAGTGACACAGTTTCTTTTTTGTATGCATCATGTATTTGTTTATTGTGAAAAAGTGCCAAAGTGAATTTATGTAATATTCACATGCTGATGCTATTACCATCTAACATTAGTAAAATATTCACAATTCAGTTCAGGTTTGTTGGTAACTTTCTCACTGCATACCAACAACAACTAGGGCAAACAAACTTCACAAATACAGCACTGCTGTAGATGCTTTGCTATAGTTTAAATGTGCAGTTAGTTACAGCTTACAGCTTTAAGTACATCATTGGTTGTACATTTGTAAGAATCAGTGGGTTTGTAGGTGTGACATATAACATTCAGACAAAAAGTATAGCCTCCAGTTTCACTAAAAATGCAACCGAAACAAAAGACTAGACCGGATTAGTTACCACAAACACCAAACACAGTTAAACAGAGAGAACATACATATGTCCATATTCAGATCAGTCCGTTTCCTGCGCTGTTGTTGTTTTTTGGTAACTTGTTTATTTGGTCGGGTGACCAATATATCTGATTCATTTTGTCACTTGACAGCAGTGTTTCCCACAGGTGGAGAATTTATTGGTCTACCACAAGTGGGATAAAGGGTGGGGAGGTGATGGTGATTAATACTCCCCGCTTTGGGGAGAGAAAACTGCTGTTTTAGTCTGGACAGTGGGCTGAAACTGAGAGAAAAAGATGTCAACAAAATATAATCTATGTATGGGAACAGAGGCAAATGATTTCTCTCAAAATTATTTCAAGGTTAAGTAAATTTGAACACACATATTACTAATTGAAACTTCCCATTGTGTTCTTGCTCTCTTTCAGGATTTAATAGTTTGATTTTGCCTGCCGACATAGGGGAGACCGTGTTACTTTGGCTCTACACAAAGAGCCTGTAGCGCTTAAGTCCAGCATTGAGTATGATTCCCTGGTTGCGGTGGAGGTGAGGAAGCATGGGGTGCAAAACTGAGGTGTCAAGACGAACGTGATGACAGTATGGTCGATGGTGGAGAAGCTCAAAATGGAAAAACGCCCATTGAGGGAGGAGAACATTGACTCAAGCGAGGCCCAGCATGCCACTGACGATTCAGAGGATGGAAGCAGCTCAGAAAGCGAATCAGAAGAGCAGCAATGCCACAGGGTTCAGGTGAACAGCAGTAGGTGTAAGAAGAGGGAGCCTTTGGTTGTAACAAAACCCCACCGACAGCTCTGTCGCTCTCCATGCCTTGACCGGCCCAGTTTTTCCCAGAGTAGCACTGCGCAAGATTTTCGTGAGGATGAGACCAGCGCGGGATTAGGGATCAAGCATGCCAGTGATAGGGAGTACCAGACTAAGATGGAATTTGCGTTGAAGTTGGGCTATTCGGGAGAGCAGGTGGAGACAGTGCTCAACAAGTTGGGGGCTGCTGCACTTATTAACGATGTTCTTGCTGAGTTAGTAAGGCTTGGAAACAAAGTAGAGCCTGAAATTCAACCTTGCAGCAGTACGGCCACATCAATATCACGGTCCCCATGTGTTAAAGAGACTGTTAGTCCAGAGGTGTCAGTGGAAGATGACTCTGTGGATACCTATGATAACCTCAGGCCCATCGTTATTGATGGCTCAAATGTGGCAATGAGGTAAGAAACTAACAAACATACACTCATTTTTAATTGGCCTTTGCTTCATAAGGAATGCTTAAATTCTGAAACATTTCCCGCTAATGGATGTCCATTTGGTGAAGTTTAAGTAGACTTTATACCACACTGTTATGTTTTCTAGCCATGGAAACAAAGAGGTATTCTCTTGCCGTGGTATCCAACTTGCTGTTGAATGGTTCTTGGAGAAAGGACACAAAGACATCACTGTGTTTGTCCCAGCGTGGAGAAAGGAACAGTCGAGGCCTGATGCCCTCATCACAGGTAATAAAGTTATTTTTTAGGTAGTTGCTATTTTAAGTTCTACTTAGTAGTTGGTAAGTTGTAGTGAAATTCGTATCAATACCTACATGTCAGAAGAGTAATATCATGTAGTATTTGTGTATGTGACAGAGGCATGACCTTGTGGTGTGGTCATGGTCAGTAAGAAGGGGGTGCTGGGAAACCCCCCACCACATTTTAATTGATAAAACACCATAATATACCCTAATGCATACCATTGCCATCCAAAATACATCATGATATTGATTTTGGTTGTTTTTGATGGAATTATGATGAGCTGTTAATGAAATATTAATCAACAGTAAAACTTACATGAAACTTCTGTTTCAGATCAAGAAATATTACGCAAGCTGGAAAAAGAAAAGATCCTTGTTTTCACCCCATCTCGGAGAGTTCAAGGCAGGAGAGTGGTGTGCTATGATGATCGCTTCATAGTGAAGCTGGCTTATGATTCTGATGGAATTATTGTGTCAAATGACAACTACAGAGACTTGCAAAATGAGAAGCCAGAGTGGAAGAAGTTCATAGAAGAGCGTCTTCTAATGTACTCATTTGTCAATGACAAGTAAGAAACCATGATGCATTCTTATAGCAGCCAAATAATGTAAAAATGCACTCTAGGACTCTTTCACCCCATGAGTATAGCCATATATTTTGAGGATATGATCTTTATTAAAAAATAAGATATCTCCCCCACTACAGTAGAAAAACAATGTTTATCTAAGTTGGTTAGTAGTATAAATGGTTATTTATTCAAAACATTTTAAGACTATCTGTGACATAATCTATTTAGTCATTGTATTATGTATGACCGTTGCTAATTAGAAAGTCGGGGAGACCAGTTATTTATTCCATTTGGGGCAGAGACTCTTTATGCTGGAAATAATAAAGCTGACATTTAATAATGAAACATTTTGAATGGCTATTGTGAATAGGTTTATGCCGCCTGATGATCCATTGGGAAGACATGGTCCAAGCTTAGAAAATTTCCTCCGCAAGCGTCCTGTTGTTCCCGAGCACAAAAAACAACCTTGCCCCTATGGTAAGTTCCCTAAATGTCTTTTCAAAGCAATGTCTGAAGAATGCTGCATTTTTGTCAGCATAACTTAAGTGTTTAACTTTTTTGACTTGATCTATTCTTTCTTTAAAAAGGGAAAAAGTGCACGTATGGACATAAGTGCAAGTACTATCATCCAGAGCGTGTCAACCAGCCACAGCGGTCAGTGGCTGATGAACTACGGGCCTTTGCCAAATTGTCTGCAGTGAAGACGATGAGTGAAGGAGCTTTAGCTAAATGCGGTACTGGTCCAGCAACTATAAAGGGGGACAGCAACTCTGAGGCCAAACGTGTGGCACCCAAACGTCAATCTGACCCCAGTATTCGCTCTGTGGCCTGTGAACCTCCAGAGGCACTGTCCGTTATTAGGAAGTCTGAGACAAATTCAGTGCCTTCCCTTGTGTCTGCTCTCAGTGTGCCCACCATGCAGCCTGCCAAGAGCCACGCAGCTGGGGCCTTGAACACACGATCAGCCAGCAGCCCAGTGCCAGGTTCTTTGCAGTTCGCACACAGTTCTCTGGAGCACATGTCTAGTGTACAGTACCCTCCTATATTAGTTACTAATAGTCATGGCGCCTCTGTTACATACAGTGAACAGTTCCCAAAGTATGACTCAGTTAGCGACCATGGATATTATTCACTGCACAGTGATTTTTCAAATATGAGCATGAGCAGCATGCATAATGTCGACAGTTTCTGTAGCATGGAGCACGAGCATGGTGTGTATCAGAGAAATCCCAACCACTGCCCTGAATCCTGCCTCAGCCATTCAAACAGTGACTCGTTCTCCTCTTATGGGGACCTGTACCCAAGCTCTGTGGACAGTAGCTTAGAGGAGAGCATGAAGGGGCAGCAGCAGTCTCCTGCACAGGGTAGGATGCAAACTTTCTCCCATGGGTTTCGTCATGAAGCACTGACTAGGGTACAGAGTTATGGACCAGAGGAACCCAAGCAGGGCCCCCGTAAGCAGTCTGGATCTCATCTAGCACCACATATCCAGCATGTTGCTGTGGGAGCGAGGTCCAGCTGTCCTGGAGACTATCCCCTAACGCAGAATGTCCTCCCACCTTTATCCTCACAGCCCACGAGGTCTCTTGGTATGACTCGTATGGACAGCATATCAGATTCAAGGCTATATGATAGCAACCCAATGAGACAGAGGCGACCTCCACTGTGCCGTGAGCAGCATGCAAGCTGGGACCCTCTGCCTTGTGGTAATGAGTCCTATGGATATCATTCATATCCACTGAGTAACAGCCTGATGCCGTGTTGCGAGCGGGTGATGGTCCGCAGCATGCCAGACAAAATGGAACAAATCTGGAACTCACCATGGGAGATGCCATCTGCAGTTGAACATCAAGAGCGGTATGTCATCCCAGACCACCAGTATCAAACATATCGGAACCTTTGTAACATCTTTCCTGCTTACGTAGTCCACTCAGTAATGGAGAAGAACCCTCATTTGACAGATCCACAACAACTTGCGGCTGTCATTGTTACAAAACTGAGGTCATGCCATTGAGCAGTTAATCTTATTAAACATTCAAAAGTGATGTGATAAGGGAAATACGGATTTTGATTGCAAGATAGGCACTTGTTAAATGTTGCTGCATGTGCAACATCTGCCCTCAGGAGTTTTTTAAAAATGTCTCGGGTGTGAAATCTGGCAATCAGATTTTACATCACTAAGATGACATAGAAGTAATCAGCATAGAGGAAGTTTGTCTATTAAGTCTATCTCAAATTGTAAGATGTTTCACATAGGAAAGCTAAGTTTTTATATGAAGTGTGGTGCAGCTGATATGAGGTAACACCTTATTAGAAATCTGGTTAATTCAACACATTCATACTACCTGAGCAGGAGCTGCATAGCAGCTTTGTACCATATCAGTGATTAACTGAACCTTTGTTCAACATCTTCAAAATATATATAGAATAGTCTGCTAACATTTGGCAGGACTGTTGTACGTCCCTTAGATCAATTCTGAATGTGTTCCTGTTGATTTAATTGATACATGTTGTATAAAAATTATATATGGCTTCCCAAAGTGTTCAGTATTAAATAAATAAATAATTATGAAATAAATGATCACAGGAATAAATTGTGTAAAATATATAAACAAAACAATCATTTTTGAAATAATTGAAGAAGTACTTCAAACTCAACTCACTCACTTATTTTTTTAAAGTTTTTATAGGAGTTCATATGGGACTGTATGGCACTTGGCTTGTGGTGCTCAAAGCACCAAAAAAACACATTTGAAAAACTCAACAGCAATGTCTCCTTCCAGAAATCATGACCCGGTCACTCAAGATAATCCACAGATTTGTTGTGAGCAGTTTCATGTAGGAACTATCGGTAGAAAATAACAGTCCATTATTTTCTATAACTTTAATTGCACACATTTTACAGTATTTTATGATTGCTTTTTCAAGTTTCAATGTGAAAAACTCACAAAGAGCCAAACTGACTTGCTAAACTCTTACCTTTTTAAATACAAAATGCTAAACATGCATACAAAATTCAAACCTCTAAATCACACGCTCAGTCCTCAGAATACCCCATACCGCCCATTATATTCAGAAAATGCAGACATCTGTACGGCCGATATCTCCAAAACTCAGCAACTCACACCAAAATAATCTAGATGGATAAATAGCACTACAGGTAGGAGTAAAATATAAAATATGTATTTTATTTGATTTTAGGGTGAACTGTCCCTTTAACATCTGCCACCAGATTTAGCCAGTTAGCACCTGTTAGCTAGAGCAACAACGCAACAATGTCTGAATCTACCATCTAGCTGCTACTGTAAATAAGCACTGAATAGTCGGGGGACTGAGTATACAGGACCCTCATGTAAGGATGGCCCAGAAAGATACTAGAGTGAATAGCCATGGATGTGGGGAATTTTGTGCTACGATCCTTGGTAGCATTAGCAGTCTTGTTAAGTAAGCCTTGAAAGCTGAAGAGGTTTAGTTACAGAGTCTGTGTACTGTGTTTACTTACTTAGCAGCAGTCTCTAAATTGATAACTTTGGCATTGTTGTTGCGCTAGCTAACAGGTGTAAACTGCCTAAATTTGGTAGCAGTTGTTGAGCTGTTGAGGTAAAATGCTATTATGAAATAAAAACAGACTTTTGAATAAGGGAATTTCTATGATGAAATAATATTTCATAATGAGTTGAGTTTTAATATTTTCTTAAATTATTTTACAAATTGTTGGTTCATATATTTAATCTATATATTTTACAAATACATTTTTTGTATGTATTTTGTAATGTATTTTTTTATTTAATTAATATTGATTACTTTGGGGTTCCATAATTATGATGGCCAGCTGGATAACCATCATAATTTGAACTAACCATAAACTAATCCTAACTAATATAGCTAGCTAGTGTAATACTGAACGTTGTCCTTATGTAAATCAGTGGGAACTAAGTGATCAATTAACAGGTTAGCTACATGGCAATGCAGTCAAGATAGGAAGTAATAACTCAGCAACATCTCCCACATTTGCCTTATTAAATCTGACATAAGAGTACATACATTTATACACCATGTAGCTTTTATGAAGATCTTGTTCAGGCCCTGTGAATGTGTTATGAAAGGCATCTAAGTGTTTCTGGTGCAGTGGAACTATAAATAACCTTGCTTAGGTCTGCCTCTGCTGTAAATAATTCTTGTGACTTTTTTGTGCATTTATTTGAAGATAAGTAAGAGGGAGGTAGGTACCTCACAGCATGAACTATGACATTTAATGGCCTTATATCTGAATGACCTCACGCTTTAGTCATTGTCTGATTGGTTTCAATGAAAGTCTTAGTCACTGAAGCCTCCTATTTTCAAATGTAAAGCACTATCTCAGTATCTAAAGAGATATATTTTCTCAGCCTCACTTTACAAAGCTACTATTTTGGTAGAATTTGACAGTGCACAAAACAAGCCAAAAAAGAGATTTGACTTGTATACATGTGCACATATCTATGTACATATAATCACACAAAAGCCATTATTTCAAAGTCATTTATAAGCTGCTAAATAATGCCAAAAAAAAGATAGAATTTATATAGTGTCAGTATTCTATATAACTTTACATTTTGGTTCACAGAATTGATTGGATTATAGTATAAACTAATATATGTGTTTGGATAATTTCCTATTGTGTACTGTATAGTTACCTTTCTGATTTTATTGGATGCTACGTCCAGAATTTTCCTATTTATATATTTGTCAAATTTGTTGTGCTGATTCTTTTCAATGTAAAAATATTCAAAGTATCTTTGTTTCAAACAGTAGCTCTAATGGACTCCTTCAAGTTGTCAGTGGAGCAGTTTGTTTTCAGGGGCAGGTTCATTTTGTTTCAAAGACTAATTTTACATGCACTTAAGTAGTCTGATGATTTCCAGCTTTTGTCAGTGACCTGATGCATGAATGAAAAATGAAGAACCTAGTTTCCTTTTATCAGTTTAAGGCATTAAGAGAAACTTGGTTTACCCAGGTATCATCACTGTGGCAGTAATCTAGCAGGAATAAATTTATGCCCATGCATCACTGCTTTTAGAGCAATTACATCCAAAGTCCAGTCTATGCTGAACAAACCTATTGATTTTCCATATTATAACTGTAAATGGTTTAGTTTATTAAATGGGCGGAGTCTGTTTCCACAGATGAACAGTAAAGAAGTTAAATTTAAACACATGCACACAGTAAACAAACGGTGGTTTTACAGAAATCAGACTATTTCAGTGCATCTAAACGAGTTGTCCACTTTCATGCCTTAACCTGATTTCTGACAGTCATCTGGTTTCTTATGTGCATGTAAACGAAGGAAAGCTTTGAGAACTCATTTCACTGGGCTGTGATGTGACTTGGATAGGGACAAGTTGTAGAAATGTACTATTGCAGATGGAAACATTGTTTACGTTTGCACAAGGAATTCTGAAACAGAGTGAATATTTACTTGATGCATTTGTCAGATAAAATGATAAGAATATGACTGTAACAGTTAGGTCTGGGAGTGAGTTAAATATTGGACTCATTTTGTGATATCTTGTAGAGTATGAGGTTTCAATAATTGTATAAAAAATGAAGTGAATGCTAGAAAGCATGTTGAAGATTAAATTTACTGTATGGCTTTTTATGGGAGGCTGAATTGCTCAAATACAGATGTACAGAACGCATACATGCAGCCAGTCTCCTAGGATCATGGAAGGGTTTGGCTGTGCCTTGCAGCACGTTGCTCTCAGGATGCTTTCAATTTTCTAATTTTCAGTCTTGCCCTGCCAAAAACCAGTGGTTACTGGCAAGAGTCTACTCTGATCTAGTAGTGATATATTTTGTGAAAATCCTACATGTAACATGTAGTACCTTTTAAGGTTAGTTATGTACAGTTGAAACGTGGAGATGGCATTGCAAAACTTTGTACTTTTTGTGTATATCCTTGTTATGCACCTTGAGATTTAGAAAATCGGGCTAATAGGGTGGCTTTACTTGATGCAGCTTTGATGTCAGATGAAGTGATGTTTGTGTCCATTAGGGTGTGTTCCCATGCAGCCAAAGACAAAAATGGGTGTTAAAAAACTGCTTAAAGACCATTTGTTTGCATATGCTGATTGTCAGGCAGTTTTTGAGCCAGTGATCTTGATTTGACCTTTAAATTTTACCCATGAGTTGCGGGCCTAAGGATGCTAATGTTGGATGCTAATCATGACATTTGGTATGGCCCCCAGGTCATTAGGTCAAACCTATCACTTATTCTCAAGAAATATTAACTAATGGTGTAGATTAGCATCTGTTTTGCTAAGCACATTCATGCTCTCACGAGGATTAACTTCCATTGCCTTTTCCCTACTCCCACCCTCAGGACAAAGTGCTACATTAAACATTCAGCCTACAGTTGCAGTGAGGTTGTAACATGTAAAGCCAACCCTAATAGCAAGACCATGCTTTGAGTTCATTTAAAGGGAAATGCCACTTAATTTCAGGATTCAGGTATGGTACCCCTATTAGATTGCATGGCTGAGCATTACAAATTTACAGTATAGTAGCACATGCCTGTGAAAGAGAGGAGTTTCCCCCCTAATGTTTAATAATCAGATTTGTGTTAAGACTCATTGTGAGTCAAATAAGTTTATTGTTTTGGTGTTTTATTAATAAATAATAAAAAACAGGGAAGTGATGTTGAGCTCAAACACAAAGTCCAGAAACTTGGGCTCCCATTTGGAACAGCATCAGACTATGTTTTGATGACATCACAGACCCGAATATTTGTCCTTTTTGATTTAGGAAAGTGTTCATGATTACAAAGAAAAAATTGTATGAATTTTTAAACTAAGTGGTATTACTCTTTAACAGGGCTAATTATGTGAGCCTGACTTTCTCATTGGTGGTGCTTCAAAAATCTATATTTCTTTATAATGTTTAGGTACAACAGTGGTATATGAACAGACATAAAGAAAAAAAAAACATTTGAATGTGTTTTGCCCAAATAAATTTTGGGCTTTGCTGACTTTGTTTTTTCATGAAAAAAGACGAGGCCACTTTAGGCCGGCTGTCTGTTCATGAGAAGGTGAAACAAACTGCCTAAATGTTTCTTCATGTGAAACAATCAGATTGCAAGGCTGCTGTCAAGGTTGTTTCTGGCATTTGGCCAAACGTTTGCGTGCCATCCTTTTTCCTTGAGATAGTCATAGTTTCCAAGAGAAACGTGTTCTCAGTGCAAAAAGACTGAAGTACTGTATGCTGTGATAAAAGAAAAAACTCTCAAATTTAAAACACCAACATGGTTGCTGATTGAGAGACCAAATTATGATCACTAGTGTTTTGATTTTAATATGCTAATATGATATCGCAATATGTTTCTTGGTGATAGTGAGATCCTTCTTGAACCTGAACAATGGAATAGTCAATTGCCCTGATGAACTCAGAGTACATTTACTTAGGTGTGTTAAGGAATTAGTAACTGTAATGTAGGCCACAACACAAATCTACCAAAATGAAAATGGTCAGGGTTCATCATAGTGATTTGTATTCATTGTGGGAATTATCCTAGAAATGTTACTTTGGGTATTAACAGGTAATCACACTGACTGATGTTCACAGACATCTGTAGCAGCTGAAGCAAGTTTCTGACAAAATAAACGTATACAGTAGACTACATTAATGTCAAATCAATTTAATATTGGATAGATCTCGTTATATTGTCCTTAAAACAGTTAGTTTATGATTTCATAAAGATGTGTACACATTTAATTTTAACTGCTGATTTTGCTCACAAGCTTGTGTGTTACTATTTCTGGCACCGTGCCACATTGCTAGCACTTCTCTGTAATTAGATAAAATGCACTCATGGACAATGTGGGCTTAGCAAGTATTAGAGCAACTTCACATTCAAATCCCAGTGATTGTTAAATGTTTGTCCATAATGCTGAAATAGTATTGATGGTAGCTGCCCTAATCATAAAGGTTAGACTCTGCTTTCACAGATTCCGTCTGGACATTTTCCCATTTCCCAGCATTAGCGATATTTCATCTTTTGTCCCTGTTCCTAAGACCACTTCCAGAAAGATTCTGTTTTCACTGGGCGATAGACTACTTCCAGGCAACAAACAGAAACCTTGCAATTGCTGCAAAAAACTTTCAATGTACCAACCCAGTATTTTACTGCTTTGCCAAAAGCTTACACTAAAGGCCAGAATGGTGGTTCATAGTCCCCACCCTCCCTTTGAAAGTGCCGCAAACAACTAAGCCACAAATGTCTAGAATTGACTTTTGCTTGTTGATACAAATTGTATCTATACCTTGAATGTAACAAAATATGAAATGTATAATATGAAAATAGTTTTATTTAAATAAAGGGGGAAAAAATCAATGCCATAATGTTTGTGACACTGTGTGTCACTGGGAGTAGCCCATTGGTATGTACTAATTCTTACTGGGTACAGTAGTTAACTTACAGGGACATTTACGTGCTACATAAAAGTGCACAGATACCCTGTGTACAGCAGTAAGCATCATGTCCTCTTTGTACATAGTCACACGTGTGTGTGTATATATAGAAAGCGATTTGTAAATGTAACAGTAACTTCAGTTGTTCAAATACTTAGATCATTTCTGTGTTGTAACCTGTGCATCTATTTCCTCTGAATTGACATGTCTGCTTTATGCTATTTTAATGGGAATTTCAATATTTTTTTGAATATATTTTGCCTAATAAAACATGCCAAAGTTATTCTTCGGTGGCTTTGTCAAACATAATTTCTTGTGATTCGAACACACGGGTTGTCATGTAATGAATTCTGTATTTCAGGGGACAAAGGATTTCTTTTCAACACACTGTAAACTAAGAGTAACTTAACATCAAATGCAAATCTGTGTCTAGCCTGACGGTTAAAAAAACGGTTAAAAGCATAATACAGAAATTGCAATCTGTCATTGGCTGATCTCTGGGTGCCAGATGATGTCACCACATGCTGTCCATATGATTGACAAGGAGCAGACGGCAGTATCAGTAGCATACTGACACTGAAGGCTAAATTCAGTGCCAGTTTTTACTTGTGATTTGTGTTTGATGTTTAATGCTCTTACAAGACACAGATCCTTTTTAAAACAGGAATTTATTGGAGTGTTTAGCAGTTGATTTAATGACTAACCCTGTATGTTGACAAAGCAGAGGTGTGTTCAATTGTGATTTATTCTACTATCGAATTATTCACCAATTGTAATTTTATAATTTTGGTATCTGAGGCCAGTTTGCATACTGTTGTTTGAAATGAACAGTCTGTAGGTTTTAGCTGGCCCTATGGGAATTAGACTAGTGCTATTTTCAAGATACTGATATTGTCAATATAGTATTAACTTAAGTTCAGAATCAGTTGTTAATGGCTAAGATCAAGACCAAAGTGATTTTTGATGTGCACATATTACGTATCTGTTATGATAATTGGTTCAAACACACATACACAAACAGTTGTGGTCAAGTAATTGTGAACCCCTTGACGTATTGCAGTTTCTGCTACCATATCATTTAAAAATCGAATTGTTGGTGTACAAAATGCCACGACAAGAGGTACACACATTTGAACATGACTGTAGATATATACAGTGTAATACTCAGGTTAAATCACACAAACATTTTAAATCACATACTTGGTTGTTTTCTAATATTAAGAAATGGTCACATTTCTGAAGTGGTGTAGGTTTCCTGTTTGAGCAGACCGTTGTGTCTGCAATGTAAAAACGGAAATGTAAAGCAGTGTTTTTTGTGTTGTGATGATCTGCAGTATTGTAATCCACACTGACTGGAAAGCATTGCTTTTATAGACCAAAATATACAAAAATAGACTATTTGGGTCTGTGGACTCAAACAAAATGTAAGTCTTAATGACAAAATGTGTTTCTCCCCGTAAATAAAGCAAAATTCTGTTCAAACTGTGTTTTATCTTTTTTAATGAGACAGGAAAGAGACCTGACAAGATTACAAAAACACAACTGTGTTGAAAGTTTTGTGTGGCAACTTTAGTTATTTACATGAACAAAATGACATATTAAACTTTGGAAATTGTGATGTCTGAAATAAAGAAAGGTAAGAAAATATTTCCCTTTGTCGAATATCTCAGTAGGCGTACTGATTAATATGTATAGCACTCATCCTCCGGCAGTGTATGTGACATTTCCTGGGATTCAGGCCTTTTTTGTACCAGCTGTTCAATAACTCTTACACATCTTGAACAAGTTACCCTAGAACAGAAACAAGTTCAACAAATCCAATTTAGATTTCAGTCATAGAGAAATAATAGCATCATGATTTCTCCATGACACCTGAATAGATGACTTGAAATGATTGTTCATTGAAAACAGTCTCCATTGTTTGTTAGAGGAAGGTAAATATGTTAGGAACAATGTAGCCAAAGAATGTAATATCTTATTTTCTGGGCAACTTGTTGTGTAATTGTCTATGGCAAAACCCTGTTGAATTAAACTTTACTCTGCAAACATTTATCAAAGCCAAATGGTAAACTTGCTTCTACTGTACATGTGGTCAAACATCACTAAAAGATGCAAATGTTTGCCAAAGCAGGGCCGTGACCTTTTTTTTCCCCCTTCCCTCATTTTTGTGGATTTATAGGCTAAATGTTTTCACACAGTATCTTTGAAATGATAATATAAAACCTTTGAATTCTATAAAACATAAAGTTCCTCATGAGTTAGACACAAGCAAGGCCAAGTTACTGTGTTTCTCGCATTTCTAATGCCTTCAACCCCTCTTTGTATGTACAGCAGCTGTACAGTAGTTATGCAACAGGTTACACATCACATGCACACTATCTGCTGGTTAAATGGTGTATTAGCTCAGGGCATGTAAACAGACTTTCATGATTTCACATGAATTCCTCTTGCAAACGGACACTAAAACGGCCTATTTAACTAATGCAATATACTGTACATCAAAGTGAAAAAGAGGCCACTGCTGCTTGTCCCTAAATGACTTTAACAAATTAAAATATGCTGCCTTTAAATGAATAAAACATATGGAGAGATGTAGATCTCAAAAGTTATACATTTTTACAATTGCTATCAGGCCTGCTAAAGCGATATGTAATGTTGATATGTACAGTGTCATAAGGAGAGAGTTGTACATGTTAGCACCATCTTAAATGTCACACATTCATTTCTACAGCCTTTAAAAAGCAAAACTCAGTATTCAAGTCAGATTCCTAAAATTTGTAATATCATTGATCTAGAAAAGTACAGTAACTTGAGATGATATTGAATTAACCCCGAAATGTTCTTTTAAACACCACAGAGACAACAAGTAACCCTCTGCAAAAAAAGTGAATATGTGGATAACTACATTTTGATTAAAAAACTCTTATAGTTCCAAACTCACAAATACTGTCGTTAGGATTAGTTAATTAAAGCAGTACAGCCGTTGCGGAGTGAAATCTTGAGTTCAACAGCTGTTTTTACACCAAGTACAGCATTGTGTATCATGAATGTAAGTCAGATTGCATAGACTGTGATGCAATCCACACAGTAACCATGATAACGGAGGATTAGAGGCCTGTTCTCTTTGGCCAGCATCAACCTTGATTTTGGAGAATTACGCACCATCTCGTCTGATTCGGCTCCAGTGAGCAGCTCATACAGTGAGTTGAGATTGTGGGAGGTCATCCTGCCCTGGGAGTGTAAGGATGAGTCAACATAGAAACGCAGTGACGTCTCTGGGAATATTTAAGCACTAGCCGGTCTCCAGGGAATCCTTCATGTAGTCATTGTTTTTTGCTGTTGTCACTATTTCCACAGTGTACATTCAGCATTACACTCTCTCGTTTTTGCAAATATTTTGAGTTAAAATTGTCATTTAAATATGTAAATGAAACTAATACAGTCGTTGGAGGCCATACTCAGAGTTAAGGTTAAAAAAATATACCTACACCAAGTACACAGACTGAAAATGACATGTATGAACATGCTGGACCGACCACAAAATGGAGGTTAAGACATAATCATCTGTGGAGGGAAATGTGTGATTTGAGCTGCAAAGAAAAGAAGACTCTGACAGTGTTGACCACAAATTCTCAATCTGGTGTGAGCAGGAAGTTTCATCCAGAGACAGATGCCTTGACCGAGTTGTAGAGCATCAAGCATTTATTACACACACACAAAAATGCACTTTTGCGGGTGAAGTGGTACAAAGATGACATATTTTGATTTACTGAGCAGTGGAAAAAAGTATGGTTTGATGAGTCATCGTGCTCTATTTGGTGCACACCAGAAGAAGTCAAGAGGCCTGAGGTCTTGACTCCCACGATAAAACAGTCTGGACTCTCTGTCATGGTGAGGGAAGCATTTTGTGGCACAGTTTAGGCCAGCTGAACCTCTGACAGAGCAAGGTCAAATTTCAGTAAGCACAATGTTATTCTGAGTGATTGGGGTCGCCCTTTAAAGAAGCATTTCTCTCCTGATGGTTTCCAGGATATGGATCCCTCTACAGGAGATAAGTGGTCACAGAACGGTTTGATAAACGCGAAAACAACTTTGACAACACACCATACTCCACTGCCACCCCATGTCACCACATCTTAGCCCAGCTAGAAGTTTTTGGAGCAGTGCCCAAGTGTCTTCCACCACTCCATCATTATAACACCATTGGTTATGTGTGTGGAAATGGCAGTTGTCTCCACCACATTACATTATGTTGTTCCTTTCTTTTTGGTATTGTAGAAAGCCTGCATATATAATAAACTGGGAGTTCAAAAACATAATGTAACATTTCACGAAAAAGGCTATTACAAGGCTCCTATTGTGATTGTGTGACATAACTTGTTGGTTGGTTACTGCTGTTGCAGTTTGTCTGCGATTTACATTGTAATCATTTTTTAGACTTTACCCCTTGATATTTCACTTTTCTTTCTACTTTGAAAACTCATAACTGCTGATTGCCAAGACCTCGTTTATAACTTTCATCCAATCTAATATAACCCAACTTTACAGAAGTGAAACTGTGAAGTTACCTCAGAGTTTAAGATGCTGTAGTCCCTCATTCGTCCAGGAGTGTTCTATCGTAGAAAAGGTTTCAGTCGTAGTCATCAGAATCAAGACGTTTCGGCTCCCACCCGGACGTTTTTCACAATTGAGAATGACTTCCAGATGGGAGCCGAAACGTCTTGATTCTGAAAACAGTGTCCAGATGACTACGACAAAAACCTTTTCTCAGAGTTTAAGTCATACTCCATGCATTATGGTGTCTACCTCCTGTAATTACTAAAAAAAAACCCCACTCTGAAGCAACTGTCATTATTGATTCAATCCCTCTTTATCTGGATGCAGGTGCAGGATCTCTGCACTGTCTCTACGTGATCTCCTCTGGGGCCACCAGGACTGCGCTGCTAATTGCATTCACTTTCCTTATGTCCAAAACTGAAAGAGTACATAATGTCAGACGCACTGAAATGGATTAATTGAGAAGGTAAATGTAGCCAACCAGCATGTGTGGACACACGATGACAACTAAGATTTTCATGGTACATACAGTACATGATGTACATTAGTGTACTGGGTCTCAAATACAATATCAGAGCTGTGTGCAAATATGGCAGCCTAAGAAATAAGACACCATCCTTTTAAATAAACATATTGATTGGAAATATAGATTGGAAATATGCCAAGAGATTGAATACCACTAAGTACTTTACGCTCTTAAATCAATATGTTCAGTAGCCTATGTAGTAGGTTTTCATCCCCCCCCCCAAAAAAAAACACTCCTCTAAACCACTTCATTAAATTTTATGATTATCATCTATCATATAGTTTGTGTTAGTTGCTGGCAAAATGCTCAAACCGTTAAAAAAAAGGCTGGTCCTCCGGTGTTTTAGTGTAGTAGGCTATAAAAGTTATTGCACCTCTTGATAGACCTGCTTTAATGGTGTACTTGTAGGCTAGTAACACATGAGTAATTATTTTGAGAGAAGAATTACCCATGGCGTGGTGCTGAGCCTGTCTGCCGAGCGTGAGAGTGCTGATGAAGTTTTTGGCTGGGAGTTGAGAGGCAGTACGCTGCAGCCATGATGATGCGGCTGCTGCAGGCGGAGTCTGCTGGCCTGAGCCCTCTTTTCAGTCTGGCTGGCTGCTGTCCTGTCATCGGCCTGGGTGTGGTCTTGCAGTCAGGGGTACCGTTAGCAGGAAATCAAGCTCCAGCCCATTTCACTTTAAGGCGAAACAAAGAAAAAAACACTCTCACAAGCGTAAGGCTGAAAATAGTTCTTTGTAGTCGAGCTAAAAGTAACGTTTGTTTCCTCGATACGGGAAGGCGTTTGATTGGCGCCGTTGTTCTGATGGGAAAAAGTTTTCTTCTGGTCTCGCTAACTACTCGTCTGATTTAATAACTTTTTTATTAAACCTGAACCGGACGTGAACGAAAGAAAAGATGCCGAAGACGGTAAGACTGAAAACTGCATTAACGTTATCATGTAAAAACTACCGTCTTTTTGTCTCTCTCTCCATTGTTCCTGTAAAATTGCCAATAGGACTTAATGTTTGACACTGCTTCTTAATAGCAAGTAACCTTAATTGCATCTCTGGTACATATTGTGGTATTTTAAAATCTTTTACATCCCTTCAAGCTCACCCGAAGATGACTGGGCTACTTTCCGTTAGGTGTGTGCGCGTGCGCGCTCCCGCCTGTTTGTTCATTAAAATTAGCGCCTTTAATCAGCTCGTTCATTCAGCCATTCGGGCTCCGCACAGCACGTTATTAGGTTACTATGAACTTATCTGCACTGCTTAAGACCCCGAAATCACATTTATAGAATCGGTTTCCAGCGGAAGCCGCTGTGTGGCCTGCAGTAGCAAGCGAGCTAGTCCTCCCAAGGCCTCCTTTTCAGTCAGGTCTAACAAGGAGGGATTTGAACTGTCATTCAGGCCAGCTGTGCTGCCCAAATCTGGAGCAAATGGAGGCTCACTTAAAACAGGGAGGTGGCTTAATAGTAAGCACTAAGAACTACAATGCCATATTGCCACTGATAAGAAAAGAGGCCAAGATTTGGCTCTGAGCTGTGATATCAAATGAAGCAGCACCCAAAGCTTAATAGATTTGTGCTGGTGTAGCTCTGAACAAAGAGAAAGAGGGCCTCACACAGACTTGACTCTTTCTTTCATTCAAGCAGCGTTATAATAGGCCAAGCCCAGTGTTTCGGCTCATGCCTTCATCAGTGGCAAACAGAAGTGAAAATGGTTTCTAACCCATCTGTTCTCAGCATGAGATGAAAGTGCAAGTTGGGCTTTGACTCAGCATACTGCTTTTCGATTTAAGAAGATAATATAGAAACCGAAGTCTGTGTGTGATTCTTCCTATCCACAGTTTGTTCGGAGCAGTGATACCCACATGCACACTCTGACAATGAAAGGAACGTTATGCTACAGAAAGAGTCACTCATGACCCATGAGATGAAGGTGATGCACAAAGCCATTTAGGTGTCACAATAGTGCAACATCAGATTACGCATCTCTACTCTGGGTACATTCTTCAGACTCATAATTTTCCCCACATTATAAAAACTATATTATTTTGGGCACCAGCCAGTAACTTGGCCAATGTGATACCAGGTCAGTATTTCAGTAATTAAATATCTCAGTGTAATTGTAAATACTTAAAATGCATGTATATTTATCACTGCTGACATGATATCATGAAAACTGACTTGTGAACTCAAATTACAAACAGAAATACAAATGGTACCAAGGGTTGTAGCTGCTTTCTTCCTGCAGTATTGTTTCAGCTAGTACTTCCTCGATATTTTTTCCAGCTGTCAACCAGAAAAAATGTTGTAGCATCCTGGCATTTAAAGTGTGTACTTAAAGAGCCTTCACTCCCCTCCACTTCCCAAAAGGAATTCCTCTAATCATATCAGCATTTTAAAGTAAACTTTACAGGGCCATTTTGTGTAATTCATTTCAGTAGTAAAAATTGTGCTATTGGGATCATCAGTTATTAATTATTAGCACTAAATTGGCACATTTATTCATAAAATGCTCAAAATTTTAAGTGCAATTTTTAGCACAAGACAATAGAAAAATAGAAAAAAACTATCATGTTCAAAATACATTGGAGCAGTGATACATTATTGGTCACAATCATAGAAAGTAAATAGAGCTCAACAATATCTGAAAAAGCATTAAAGCATTAACTTTATTTTCATTGCAAGTGTTTACTATGCTCTTGATATGTATTTTTAGTCCTTCACTTAGTGTCAGTCTTTGTGCCAAATCTCTGCACAGTGCAGCTGGGACGCTGTTAGCCTCAACGACAGCAGAGTAGTAGCTTATAGTATGTGTAGCAGCTACTGAAGTAACAGCTGGGGAACTCCAATACCTCAATATAAAGCTGTTTGGCAATCACGATCAGTTCACAGTCACAGGGATACTGCAGGAAAAGTGCAGCTGTGTTGCAGAGACCTTAGCCTGTACAAAACAAACAGTTAGAAAAGAGGAAACTAGTAGTGGACAGAATAGATGACAGGTAGCAGCACAATTTTCTCAAAATAAACAGAGACAATGAATGATGACCATAAAGGATTGTGGAATATGTTAGACAGTAAGGCTCATATTCATTAATGAGCAGCCTATGATGTGTTGCCAAAACCCAAACTAGGGACCACCAAGAGAAGTTTTATTGTCCCCTTTGTGCAGATGCAGCAAAGCCTAAATACATCAGGCTATATGCTGTTGGGATGCCAAGTTATCCCTTCCCAGGATCAATCATTGCACCTGGTGGACGATTATATCAGTGATGAAGTGGTTAAAACCCAGACCTGTTATTACAACAGTCAGTGGTCTGTTTCCTTTAGTAAAAGCTTGCGGCGCCATGTGAAGCTGCAGTAGACAAGGCATATGAAAGAGGGAAGCTAGATACACTGATTCAGCAAATGCTCCAAAGCTCACTCTGCACCGAGGGAAAGTTATGTATCCGATTTAATTAACTGTAACAGCCTTGATGTTTCACAATAGCAATAATTATTGAGAAAGTCTGCCTTTGCTGGACTTCTCTTGGCAGTGCTTCAGTTTCCCAAGGAAGTCATGTTGTGACTCAAGGTTTCTGCACTTACATCAGTTCCTCTCTGGTAATTTCCTTGCCTGTAGCCTTATATGGACTTTCACATCACAGTCTAGCTGTTCTCCTCCCTGCTTTCCCCTAGCGTGGTCCTCAGATGCCATGCTCCACTTTAGATTGCATTACAGCAGTGCAACAAGTTCAGGGTTCACTGTAGGTCTGTGTTTATCAGTCTTTAAAGTGTTATTTTACACCTTAGTGGAGATACTAAAAAGCACCTCCATTACGTAAGATTACATTTTAAATAGACAATTTTTTCTCAAGCACTTAACATACACAAAAAATAATGTTCTGTTTGGTTTCATTGCTTTGTTAACCCCTTTTAACAAAAAAGATTTTTCCCGTTCTGATCTGCATTGCTGAATGGGCCTAAACAACAGTTTGCTCTCCTTTTCCTACTTGCTGTTATGTTAACAATAGAAGCATTTCAATGTTAGTACAGAAGACAACCAGCCTGTTTTTAAACCAGTTTTTCATTTTTTCACAAAACTTGACACCCTTTTATCCACAAATACAGAAACAGCCCATTACTATCACAGAAAACGTAAGCATAACTTACCACTTTAGCCCATTATGTAGAAATCATGGCAGATGATGATAGTTCATGGTAGTTTTCTTCATGGCAGGACCAAATTTTTAACAGGTTTGGCTATGGAGAAGTGGTAAATGGAAAGACCCAGAGGTATGCAAGCAGGGGATTAAACGAGTCTGTAGTGCACATAGCAGAGCAGATTAACAGTGTGTAGAGGTAGAGGTTGTGGACAACTACAATCAAAACGTCTGGGGATTTTTCACAAATAGCTAGTTCGATGTTTTCTGTTTGGAGGTTGTGAGAAAAACTTCTGAAAGTAAGTTCTTTTTTATATATTTATTATTTATTACTTCTGTTTTTTGTCTATTTCTATAGTTGCTGTTATATAAAAAAATCATCTTAATCGTCTCAAAAATATAACCTACCATTATAGACATTAAAATATTATTACAATTAGATGTTACAATGCCATGAGAGGTGAATAAATTATGATTATTTGGCCCTCATTATAATGAAAGTGTCTAGTACAACATTCAAGCCAGCAAAGTTCAAACTGTGTACATAATACAAGAATAGTATAAGCAAAGCACTACAGTGAGCAGTAGTTAACATAATACTGCATTACTGCATACTGCAAACAAGAGCTGGTGGTTTCTATCAGTGGACTTCTTGTGTTTGTGTGGTAAATGTTGTGTCCTGCTCTGGATCTGCTGAGGAGCCATGAACTATGCTGGAAACATGGAATTAGGTATATGAAAAGTTGTGTTAGTTATATAAATAGGTATATTGGAGACAAGTATTAGTACCTCCTTGTTGCTACCTAATGTTTTTGTTCAGTCTGCATATTTTTGCATATATGGCAGTAACAATATAACAGGATTTGAACCCAAAAGCAGACTTGGCAGACAAAACCAGCAGGGATAAAATAGTCCTTACTTGGTCAGTAGGAGGCTTACAGTTGGCAAAATGATGGCAGGCACAGTTAGTGAACAAATGCAGGGGTCAAAAGGAAGGCAATATGTCACCAGAAGAAAGGCAGCTCAGGCAACATTGTCAATTTGGTAAGGAGTAGCGTCTAACTGATAAAATACTGTTTTATTATGCTTGTAGTGACATTTGATTCATTTAGAAAAGTGGTTGTGTGTACTGTCCCCTTGTCAGAAAAATTCCTCTTCTCCATCCTCCCTCTTCGTGTCACCCAGTTTGTTCTCTTCAGCCATAGGGTTTCTTCAGTGTAATGCTGAGAGGCATCCAGCACAAAGCCACAGGCTAATCTGGATAGCAGACAGGATGAGGACTTGAGCATTTCTTTCTACAGGCATCCATTGATATTCTGGCAGACAGGTGGTGGAATTGTATCTGTACCAAATTTGACCTCAAACGAGAAAACCCAGACCACTGAAATAAGAGTATTCATGTTTTTACTTATTAGGAGCTGAATTGATTTTTGGATCATAGATCTTTCCTGTTGACTCACTGCAAACTCAGTACTGTAGTAGAGGTTTATATTTGTATATTGGCTTTAGAGGATATCAACATGCTTGCTGTCTTTCTCACAAGTCTTTTCACATGATTTCCCTTGTATTGCTGGTTTCAAGCGATAACATAACAAGGCTCTTATGCTGTGCCTCACACAGGATAGTTCATCACCGTCACATTTGTTAACTGTATGCTGTTGGGTGTGACAAGGTTAGAGTATAGATTTCAAATTGTAACTGTATGTGCCCTGCCACATTGTAATACTGTCAATAAATTGTCCCACCTGACTGTATTGAATCTGACCCATCATTTGTTATGTCTCTCAAGTAGATCATAAATTTGTTGCCTTTGACATCTGCTGTCTGTCTTTAAGATAAGCTGTAAATCAGGTAGTGGTAGATGTCACAAGCATGTTTGCTGTGGTTACCAGGCTGTATCCATTGTTAAAGATTTGCTGACCTTAGTTGCTGACCTTTTGTGACTGTTATGGATGGCATGACTCAGATTTAGCAACTGTTGTATGTTTAGTTACTTGTATTACGTTTCTCATATTTTATTTTCTATTATATTGTCTTTAAATCTGTGATCGTGGTTGTGAACAGCACGCTGAGTTAACACTGTGGGAATGTAAGGGTGGTGACTGAATGCTGCGTCTTCAAGGGATCCCAGGGAATATTTTTACTATTAATCTCCTTGTCAAATGGTTTCTGTAATGTGTTTGGTGATTATTTATATATATATATATATATATACATAAAGGGGATGTTCCCTCACATACAATATTTGATCAAAGTGCATCTCAGTGGAGAAAAAAGTATGCTGGACTGTACTCACAGTACATCACTGGCTCTGCTCTATGCTAGCCTGCATCTCACACCTTTTCCGTTCAGAAGTTTCGCTTCCTCTTCCTGACAAGGTAACCTGGGGTGTCTCCCACAGTTCACTTTTGGGTTAACTTCTCCATTGTTGCAATTCTTAATAGCCATATCATTTTAAAATAAACATGTCCACTTCCTACAAATGATAAGTTAGTGCTATTTTTCTCTCGATGGGTTAATGACGTTAACATTTAGCTCAAAGCACCACTGTGCCTAAGTAAAGACTCATAAAGCCACTATCATGGATGTAATCTCTTGTTGTCTTGTTGCTATAGAGTGTGAGTTGAACTGATATGGTGAGGTGAAAATGGAAGAGGAGTTTATTATTATGGCTTATAATGTATTGTAAGTCAGAACCTAAGTCCAAGACGACCTGTACAATTATCTTGAAACTCGATTTGAATCTGATTTAAATGACAAATCAATATACCTTTGTACCATATATATTTTTATTTTTCATATGATTTAATATCAATAATTAGGTTTTTATTTATTAAAAATGGTACAGGACTTACTCAATACTTATGAAGTGATAAGTTGGTTTGATAAATTAATGTTATACTAGCATAAGAGGAGATGAGACCTTTATGATTTGCGGCCATTAATAGTAGTAGGACACAGTTGTATGAGTGAGGATAAAGCAAATGAAGATATTAAAAATAACACAAGTGTCAGGAAGTCAGTGAAGCGGAGGATTCTTGAAGAAAGCTTCACAGGTCATTCAACAAGCCAATAGCTTGTCAAAAACAAATCATCGAATACAATACTGTCACAAAATTAGTCTTTAGATATGCTTCTAAATGTATAGGTAGTTAAAAGTTGAAGAATTTATTTCTGCAGTATAGTTTTGGTGAAAAACACAGTCATGGAAACATGACACGTGGGCCTGAATAGGGTGTTTTTGAGCATGTGCTAATAATAGCGTGTTAAGTGTTTTTGAATTCTGGCCATAAGAGACACACCCTAACCAGGCCGAAAATGTATGAGTGTAGTTCCTTTTTCATGCAGCATTTGCAATTCTGCCTCAGGAAATGAAACCGCTTAAACCCCAGCAGGGGTAATGAACTGAACACTCTTATCTGCACTCGTGAAAAAATGTTCATCGAAGTTTATAACTGTCCGTTTAAAGAGTGGTATGTGACTTTAGGCATCTGTGTTGGAGTTCAGTGTAGTACCGGGTTGTACGTTTCACTACAGACTCTAACTGCTGGTGATGACAGGAAGTGACAAGAGGGGCATGTGTCCTGAGCAGTAAATGGGGTCCTGCTGACATGAGTAGGAAAGAACGCAACTCTAATCAGCCCCGCAACTGGGAAATAATGCATACCATTGTTGTTCAGGGCAGGCGTGGGCCTCGGCCTGCACAGTTATTTCCCAATAGACATGCATGCTGCTGTTTTCGTCATCTCTAAGAGAACAGAGAAAATGAGAAATGCCTACATGGTCAGTTTACTAAGTACAGAATCAGTTTGTTCTCTGGGCAACATTATCGAGGGGGACTTTAAGGTTAAATAAATGTATTCAACTTTTGACATATAATTTTGCAGTACACAAACTTTTAAACTCACTGAAATAAGAAGTGCCTCACTGGCTAAATAACAAGCTGTAACAAAATGTGTTACTTTATAAAGTCTGTTCTTTTCCACTGTGGCAGATAGCTTAGCAGAAAGCTGACAGGTTGTCTGATACATGACAGGATGTAGGCGGCTCTCATGAGAGCTCAGCGTTTAGCAGCAGTGCCCCACAAGGCTCAGCCATCAGAGGATGTGGTTACTTCCTGTAGATAAGTTCTATACTGAGAGAGAGCCAGATTGCCATGTTTATCGTGCAGACTGTGGGACCATGAATTCTACATATATCAAAATATAACTTTTCATGATATTATGATGGTTTGGTTGGCTTATTGTTCACAGTAGGCCTGATTGGACTGTGGAGTTACCTTGCACTCCAACAGACCTGTTGAGTGTGTGTATTGAGGGTTGTTTTTGTTCCCAATAGCTTAATTTAAAATCAGCTGATGAACCACTGTATGTAGAATTATAAGTGATTATAGCAGAGTCTCCTGACAACAATGCCAACAATAATAACAATAATAATCCTTTTGCCAAGAAACTGAAGGTTGATTTTAGCACAATGATATATGTGAGATGTATTCACTTTATCCAAAATGCTGTCTATGTCAAATTAGATTTAAAAAATCACTCATTCTTCTAATTTGCTCTCTTCCTCAGATTAGTGTGAGAGTCACCACAATGGATGCTGAACTGGAGTTCGCCATTCAGCCAAATACAACAGGAAAGCAACTCTTTGACCAGGTATGAGAAACTTCTGACTCGTAACCAGTGTTATGTGCTTTCCAATGACAGTAAGAAGCTTTTGGATCAAACTGAATTTGGAAGCATATGTTACGGATTTTGTTTTTTTATGTGTATTCTTGGGAGTATTTTAAACCCCTACGTGGGAGTATTTTAAACCCCTACGTTACTGTAAAAAATGCAGTTTCTGCACATTTCTTTATTTTCAACTACAGTGTAATTACCATACTAATAATTGCAATAGTTCTTTAACTTGGTACTAGGTATACAACAGTTGTCATTTTTAATGCAATACATTTTATACTGCCATTTTAAAAACACATGGGATATAATACTAAATTAATAATTTAAATAAATTTATTGTAAAAAAAAAAAAAAAGAGAGAGATTTTTTTAAGGAACAGACACTTTATTTTTAAAAACTGGTACTTTATGGAGATGCAGTTACATTTGTTCATTTATTTAAGTTTTTATTTTTGTTCTTAGTTACGACAAAGTAATTTTTTTAGGTCTGAAAATTATTTGTATTTGTTGTTTTTGATGTTTGTTAAACAAACAAACAAAAAAACATATGGCACCTGTTGCCTGTGGCTCATTGTTCATAGACATGTTATAGAACAGAGTGTGCTAATGTTCTTGTAAGGAGGCATATTAATAATAGTTCTGCTTTCACGTTTTAAGGTTGTTAAGACCATTGGGCTGCGGGAGGTTTGGTACTTTGGACTCCAATACCAGGATACAAAGGGTTTCTCTACATGGCTCAAGCTCAATAAGAAGGTGAGTGCTTCCGTGTTTTGCTTCACTACAATGTTTAATACACGGTTTTGCCCTTCTTTGTCAAAATCAAACTCTTTGAAGTCTATTTACAGAAGTATAACCTCTACCCCTCACCCGTGTCACGTTTTATTTTAGGTGACAGCCCAGGATGTGAGGAAGGAAAGCCCGCTGCTGTTTAAGTTTCGTGCCAAATTCTTCCCTGAGGATGTGTCAGAGGAGTTAATCCAGGATGCCACACAGCGGCTGTTCTTCCTGCAGGTGAAGGAGGGAATCTTAAATGACGACATCTACTGCCCACCAGAGACAGCAGTCCTCCTGGCCTCCTATGCAGTGCAGGCCAAGTATGCTGACTACAACAAGGAAGTCCACACACCAGGCTATCTGTCCGGCGAACAGCTGCTCCCTCAGAGGTAACACAGGTTTTTATCACCATTTCAGTCTGGCAGTTAATGGCAGCTAGATTTCACCTTTCGGCCAGTGTGTTTGTATGAGACACAATTCTCACTCGGATGTCTTATGATCCTCAGAGTTCTGGACCAGCACAAACTCAACAAGGACCAGTGGGAGGAGAGGATTCAAGTGTGGCATGAAGAACACAAGAGTATGATGAGGTAACAACTGACACACGTATGCACTTGCATATGCATGCACGCACACACAAACGTTTAAAGAGAAACATCTTTGCCCACTTGCTCTTTCAACAAATGCTATTTCAAGTGGATCTTTCACACTCTTACCCCAAAATACTGAATGATGTGTATATTTGGGAGATTATTGCACCACAATTGCATCTGATTCTACCTGACCAGAGTGTCTGCTCAACTATCTCTCAGTCTCCTCCTTAATGATGCCATTGGTCTTTGGAGGTTTCAGTAAACATTGGATCACTCTCATTACCCTGAAAATGTGTAGCGTGAACGTTTTCCTCATTGTCCTGCTCCTCTCAAGGCTTGTTGCTGTACATTTACAGTAACACATCCGGACATGCCACCTTGAGCTCAGTGTTGTCTGATTAGGTCTGTGTGATGATCAGGGTCAGGTAGAGTGTAGACTAACCCCGTGCTTCAAAGTCAAAGCTCCAACATTTTAGGCTTTTGTGCTCCTTAATCAGCTCTCTGAAGCACTAGTTAAAGACACGTCTTATTTGTCCACAGAGAGGAATCCATGATGGAGTATCTGAAGATCGCTCAAGATCTCGAGATGTACGGAGTCAACTACTTCAACATCAAGAATAAGAAAGGAACAGAACTGTGGTTGGGAGTGGATGCTTTGGGGCTCAACATTTATGAACAGAATGACAAGTAAGTGATTCCACAGCAATGTAATAATTGAAATTGCTGTCAATTTATATCCTCAGCGTAGTTGGGGTTTATTATCGTTACTAATACTAATATTACCTGTCCAATGTAATGCAGCTGACCCAGAGTTTTGGTTTTTGCATTGTCTTCAACAGAATGACGCCCAAAATTGGATTTCCTTGGAGTGAAATTAGGAACATTTCCTTCAATGACAAGAAGTTTGTCATTAAACCAATTGACAAGAAAGCACCTGTATGTGAACCCTTAATAACATACAACTTGTTAACAATTGATAAATCATCTGTCTATGTATTACTCCTAATAAAAATCTGTAATGTTGCTGTTTTAGGACTTTGTATTCTATGCTCCGAGACTGCGCATCAACAAGCGCATTCTGGCTCTTTGCATGGGCAACCATGAGCTGTATATGCGCCGCCGCAAACCTGACACCATTGAAGTGCAGCAGATGAAGGCTCAGGCTCGGGAGGAGAAGAATCACAAGAAGATGGAGAGGTAAGACAAGCTGTTGTCAGACAAATGCACAAACATTTTGCACAGATTTGATTACACTCTGTGACTTCTGATATTTGAAATAATTTAGTAAACTCTGGAAATAGTCTACTATGGTAAACTATGGTCTACTTCTCAAAAGATCCTCTTGATTACTGTATAATTCAATACATCTTGTATCTTGTGAACTGTATTTCCAATAGAGCTCTGCTGGAGAATGAAAAGAGGAAAAGAGAAGTTGCAGAAAAGGAAAAGGAAAAGATTGAAAGGGAAAAGGAGGAATTAATGGAGAGATTAAAGCAGATTGAGGAGCAGACGAAAAAAGCCCAACAAGGTGGGTGACCTGTCATTGTGCTGTAATGAATGGTGACAATGTTTTTCTCACATGACACTTACCTTTACTGCTTCTCTGTGTGCATGAATGTGTGTCTGCGCAGAGTTGGAAGAGCAAACACAAAGGGCTCTGGAGTTGGAGCAGGAGAGGAAGAGAGCTCAGGAGGAGGCTGAACGCCTGGAGTCTGATCTGAGGAGCGCTGAGGACGCCAAGATGGCACTGCTGCACCAGTCAGAGAACCAGATGAAGAACCAAGAACACCTGGTCAGTTATCAGAAACTCTTTGTCTAATCATAGGCATTGAAACTAGAAAATGTAAGGGTTTGATGGCTTTGAAATGTCGTGTTCAGGTCCTATCAAGAAAGTCTAAACGAAAATGTTGTCCTTTTAGGCCACAGAGTTGGCTGACCTGACTTCAAAGATTTCTCTCTTGGAGGATGCCAAGAAGAAGAAGGAAGAAGAGGCAGTGCAGTGGCAACAGAAGGTATGATCTTTGATTGCAGTGACAGAGCTGTTGAAAATGAAAGTATAAAGAAGTATACTGTATCACGCTCCACTTTAGAACTGATGACAGAACTGGTTGTCATTGAAAAAATATTCAGAACTGGATCCCTCTGAAAAGTCTTTTTATATATGAAAATGACATAGCAGTGTTAATAGGTAGTTACATACACAGTTACACAGCTACATTTTTTCTTCCCCCTCTTTCAGTCGTCAAAAAATAAAATGTATGCATTACAGCCATCATGTGGTGAGGAGTGATACAGACAGCTAGGCTACTCTGATGATCTCTGATCTCAGGTTAAATCTCTGCTCTATATCCTCTACATAATGGCTTATATTGTGTTTCAGGTATTGGAATACTTTTCTCAACAAGTATAAAGTAGTGATTTTACTGTGGTTCATGAATGCCATGTGTTAACCAAGGGAACAGTAATTTCTGCGTTGCTGCACTCTCTATTTTGGGCTTGGGAAGTCATATGACAACATGAATACAAGTTAATGGCACCTGTGTCATGTGGTAAGCATTGGCATTGGCATTCAAAATGAGCTTAATGTGGACATGGCAGAAATTAGTTAATCATCAAATATAATTTCTGTCTGATATTTTGCTGATCACATAGCCCCTCCCTTGTGATACAGTGAGGACAGACATTCCTGAGGTCTTGTTGTTGTGTGTGTTTGGGGGAGGGGTGAAAGCTCACAGTGAGCCTCATGTCTTTTTTGGTAAATTTATGTGTGCCAGCCCAGCCCCTTCATTTTTTTTTTTTTGGGCAGAGTGACTCATGCTGTTTGTGGTGGTAACAGCTGTCTTTGTGTGAAGGAAAGCCTGTTTAACTCTTTTGCACCATTATGATATTCCAGTGAGACTGCTGTGTTAAGTGGTGGTTTCCATATTGTGCATTCTTGGCAAACATTCAATTGAAATTCCAGTCTTACTCATAATTGACTCTGATGTTGACGCTATGTTGCACAGCTAGCAGGGTAGAGCTGCATTGATGAGTCAATTAATCTTCTGTTGATTGGTTATTCACTGACTTTTCCTCTAGCTCCACCATGAGGACATTTAGGGAAATGGACAACTATTGGATGGATTGCCATGTAATTTGGTGCAGACATTCATGTTCTCCTCAGGATGAATTGTAATCACTTTGGTGATCCCTTAACTTGTCATCATCGGGTCAAAATTTCAATTTGTGCAGTAGGCTAATTTATAACCAAATCCCTGCAAAATTAATGACATTCCTATTACCATCAACTTTATATTGTTTAAAGTGCTAATTTGCAAATGTTAGCATGCTAAGTTGTTAAATTAAGAACGTTAACATGGTAGACATTACACAAGTATTTTAGCATTGTCATTGTGAACATGTTAGCATGCTGAAGTTAGCATTTAGCTCTAAGCACCACTATGCCTAAGTACAGCTTCACAGAGCTGCTAGAATGGCTGTAGACTTATATTTTGCCAGTGAAGAAACAGTACTACTTTAAAAATATATATATTTCTGTCAGGTTTTTTTGGACCATTAAATCTCTGTCTACTTATCTTAACAAGGATATAGTCGAAATGGTAGCGAGCCCTGTAAATATGTGCAATCACCTTGTTGGCATTCTCTGTTCCCCCAGGCTACCATGGTGCAGGACGACCTGGAGAAAACCAAAGAAGAGCTTAAAAACAAAGTGATGGCGGCTCACATTCAGGAGCCCCTCAACGCAGAGAACGAGCACGACGAAAACGACGAGAGCAGCGCCGAGGCCAGCGCCGAGTTCACCACTGCCGCCACGTACAAGGACCGCAGCGAAGAGGAGCGCATGACCGAGGCTGAGAAGAACGAACGTTTGCAGAAACACCTACTCGTAAGTCTTCACTCATATCTCATATAGAAGATAAATCTGATCTGTCAATAAATATTTTGCACATTCAGGGATAATAATGAGTCACAATAACATAGTGGTGTGAGATGTATTAATGCTGTGATGACTGTATTTCCAGGTTTTAAGCTCAGAGTTGGCCAACGCTCGGGATGAGAGCAAGAAAACAGTGAATGACGTCATCCATGCAGAGAACATGCGAGCAGGACGAGACAAGTACAAGACCCTCAGACAGATCCGGTCAGGAAACACCAAACAGCGTATTGATGAGTTTGAATGCATGTGATGCCTGCATTCACCAATGCTAAAGCTCATACAGATGGGCCATTCTTGCCTGGACTGCAGTCCTGCCTCACTCAAGCTGTTTCCTCTGTACCCAAACAAATCAGATCCACAACATGACATGGTTGCACAAGCACAGCACAATGTTCAAATATGGATCTGGAAAACTCCATTTGTTATCATTCCTAACTTTGAATTTAGGCAAGTCACTGGTTGAAAAGGGACATACTGTATTTTATTAGTACATTCCTCACAAGGGGTTTATGTAGCATATTAGTATTGGGCTCACGCCTCATTTCATAACTCATTGAGTAAGCATTTGTAATTTCTTTATATATTTCTGTCACATTTTTTGTATCATGATTTCAAAATAAAACACAGAGACCAATCCAAATTTCAGTTTGAAAGCTGCCTGTAGACATATTTCTGCTGTACACATGCAATGGTTCTTCACAGCGAGTTGGATTTTTCAGACAGTAATATTTCTTCCATGTTCCGTTGCCCGTAGTTTAAAACCAAATGCACTGTAATCTGTCTGTGTGGAGCATTCATTTGAGCAGTATTATTTTTTGCAAATTTACAATTTATTTACTTTACTTGACTGTATTCAGAATCTGCCAACTGTTACAAATCATACAGTCTTTACACCCCACTCACAAGGTGATATTAAAGGTCAATTATCTTTAATCATTATCATGTAGATTTTTTTGTCTGTTTTTACATTTCTGAACACCTTCTAGTCAGACTACAAGGCTTTAGTGTGAAGTTTGCTATTAAACAAATTAATTTCCTTTTAAATCTGCGTAGCGTTGTGGACAGAATGAACTTGATATGGCATAACCTAAAATCCTAGAATCCTAAGGTTTACATCCTATGTGTTTGCCTTGTACAATATTTGAAACAATCTTTCTTAGATATGTCCACAATTAGGCTCCCTGTCATGTTACATAAGAAAAAGAAGTTGAATTTTTGTTATGAAGCAACTAATGCAAATCTGGTGTCTGAAAAGCATTTTAATCACTAGCTAGAAGTTTTTAGCCTGCATACACTGAATAAATGAGGTTGAAATTTTACCTGCAAAATCTAATAAAAATCATGTATTGTCTATATCTATATATCTACACAGCCCACATCTGTAGAAACTTTCACTTGTCACTTTTTCTAAAATTGAGTGTTAATCAGTATCATCATCAATTCAATTCAGCATTCAATTTAAAAAACTAATCAGACATTTGAAGTTGATTGTACTGAACCTATAAGAGTTTTACCCTAGTTTAATTCGCCTGCTTTTAATTTTCAATTCTGCTCATCAGTGAGATTTTGTTTTTTTGCATTGATATAACCGGTACAGCATAAGGAATTACACTGTAATTGTAACATGTCAAGTTGGCTTTTGTTGGTAAACAAATGCCAATAAAGTAATTTGTAAAGGTAAAAGTTGTAGTTTAATCTTAATTGCTCAGTCATGTGTCACAGAAGGAACCTTTTTTCCACAAAATCTTCATAGAAGTTGATGCATAAAATAAAATCATTTCATTAAATGTGCACTGGAAAAACATAACTTACCTTTGCAAAATAAGTCAAAACAGACTTACTGGCCTAGATGGGCACAGTTCCCAATGCATGCATTTTTGATATACTCTATGTATTTAATTACATTTGTGTATTTTGTAATTTGGATTTTTCAGATGTGAAGATGAAAAATAGACACCTCTGAGGATATTTTTGTATGATAAAATCTAGAAGTACTAGTCAAAGATAGCAGTTTTTGTTCAGAAAGAACAGCATTTTGAAAACAGTATTTTGTTGTAAACTAATTGAGCAGTTCACTGCTGTGACAGTAAGCTGATGGGACAAGCAACACGCGAAAGCCTGTGATAGGACCAATGAAAAGCCAGCCGCTACAGGAAATGCTGTTCATGGTATATTGCTATAGGCAGACAATACACCATGAATGGAAATTTTAAACCAGACTAAAACATTTTGCACAAAAATTAACATAATGTACTTCCTTGTGCAATTGTCCCAGATTACATTTTGGCATTCAGACGTGCATAGGGTTTTGCTTGTTCTCGGATACTTAGAAATTAGGGTTTGAAGATTTATTTTCACTATTTTGAAGTTCAAAGTAAATATATTTTAGTGATAAATATTTCTTTTTATTTTATTTTGATTTCTCTTATTGAATGAACATTTGTCATTTGTACCAAGATGCATTTTGATATACAGTATTCTTGCCCATTGCTGCGTATAGTTCTTGTGTCTGCCGTGAAATATAAAAATGCAGTTGTTGCTATTTTGGATACCTTTCTATGCCTTTGACAATAACTTTTATAATGCTACACTGTATGTTCTACCTGAAGCACCATGTATTGACAGCCTTCTTTTAAGAATCAAGTGTAATTTGAACTCAAGTGATCATGTGTGAAAAAGAAATGAATTTAAAGATGCTACTCAATATTTTGTCTTGAAGCAAAAAGGACTGAAACATAATTAATATTGTAAATTGACAGACAGTGCCTTGCCCAGGTTTTTCATCAGATCTTGCTGCTTCAATTTTTCCTTTCACCAAGGATAAAAAAATTAATAAAAGTCTAATTAAACTGTATTTTCTTGTCCTGACGGTTTCTGCATTTTACAGCTAATACTATTATACTACTGATTCTGATTCTGATGACTACCATTTCTGCAATAATTGAAGTATAAAACCAATTTCATTCATGTCGTGTCTCATATACTCCATATTTCTTAAGTTTAAATTTATCTTGACATGCAGTTCATTAATATGTTTACAGGGACTCCACATTATAGCAATTATACTCATCAGATCCACTTTTGGCCCTATGGTTAACAAGATTTAATCCAAGTCATCATCACACCTGCTGTTGTACTTCTAGTTGCAGTCTTGCAATGAGCCACATGGTGGCAGTTTACCCTCAGCCTGCAATGAGGGCTTCTTCACATCAGTGAACTATTGGTCAGTGATACCTGGATTGGCATAAATATAAAGGTCATGTTAATCGATAGTGAACATATCTGTATATAGTATGCTTAAACATTTAAAGAAATTTGACATTGAGGTTAATTGTTCTCTACTTTACCAAAACAACTTCTCATAATAGAATTTTAAAACTAGCAGGATCTCATTCACCAGATAATAAAACATGGCCATACAGGACCTCCAAAACCATCCAGACCCTCACTACGTATGGAAAATTGTTCTGCAAATTATTTTTCTGCAAACATTTTAAAACGGTAAACACTGAAATATCTCCCAGAGTTGATTTTTTTCCTCTGAAACTATTCTACTTGGAGTATTCAGGTCTAGACTCAAAACTCAAATATATAATAAACCCAGTGACTAACAGGCAAGCAAATAAAAAACTCTCTGTTTGATTTGTAGTTTAAAACCTATGAATCTGGGTGCAGATGCAGACAGCTTCTGCCTCTTATACTTAAACAGGAGCACATTTCCACAACCATAAGCGCCTGCCACCTGAGTGCAACAGCATTTAACATTTTATAACATTTTGTCATTAGTATGTTAAATGAAAAAGAACTGAAAATAATTGCAGTGTATGGACAGTACTTCCCTTTTCTACTTGTGGTAGCTAAATATTATACAACATTAATTCAATTATTCGTGGTAGCTAAATAAATACTTAAGTTAAGTTAAGGTATCAGCTATTTTTGCAATAGGAAATTCAGTTCATTCTTGTTGAACGACTTGATGAAAATCAACCATCTCTTTCTCAACACCAAAGGGAGGTGGTGTTGTTTCATCTCCAACTTCCTCTATATTTGTGGTATTAGTGTCCTGAAAATGGTGTTGAAATGGTTCACACTCTGAACTGCCACTTAGAGATAAGCTGCAATGAGCCTTACTGTATGAACAAAACTCATAGTATATACTTCAGTGTTTGGCATAGAAAAAGTCAGGATTACTAGCTTTCCTCGCTTCCTTGCTTCATTCTTCTTCAAGTTGTCAGATGGGAACTTTAACTACATCCCATTGTCCTTCAAGTCCTTTACTGTAATACTTTATTCTCAAAGTGTCAAATATCTTGTTCTAAATTTGACCAAACTAGAGTTTTGAAAATAGAGTATAATATTAAAATAATGTTCAATATGAATATAAATTGGGTCATAGCATTATTGTGCATTAGGGCATTCTGGGAACTCATGGCTGATCTGTAACAATGTAAAAGTTTTCACTGCCCTCTGCACATTCAAATCATGTGACCAACAATCCTTCATGCCAAAACAACCAAATAATTTGCTTGTCAGTGCCTTTCCAAACAAATCTTTAGAGGTGTTGGTAGGCAGATTTTGTTACCTTTGGACAGAGCCAGTCTAGCTGTTCCCCCTGTTTTTATAGTCTTCTAAGCTAAGCTAACCGACTGCTGGCTGTAGCTTTATATTTATCGTACAGACATGAGAGTCGTATCAATCCTCCCATCTATCTCTCTGCAAGAAAGTGAATAAGTGAAAAAAATGTTGAACTTTAAGTTGTTCCTTCAGCAAATCATTTGAGGGTTTCTGATCTGCCACCACTTCCTTAGGTATGTTAAGTTTGGGCAATTATAACGACATACTACGTTTTACTGATATTAGTTAACAGTTTTAACATGTTGTATTTGAACTGTGAGATATAATAAAAGTAGTGCTGCAATACAGCGTTAGAACAACTGAAAGTTATTCAACAAAATTTTGGCCCTTACATACATGAAAGACTAATACATCCTCTTAAGATTGTACTATGGTATACTATACAATACTATACTATACTACACTATACCATATTGTACTACACTATACCATATTGTACTATACTATACTATGCTATACTATATTATACTATACTACACTACACTACACTATACTATACTATACTATACTATACTATACTATACTACAATATACTATATTATACTATACTATACTACACTACACTACACTATACTATACTATACTATACTACACTATTATATACTACACTATACTATACTACACTATACTATATTATACTATACTACGCTACACTACACTACACTATACTATACTATACTATTCTATTCTATACTATACTACACTATGCTTCACTACACTATACTTTACTACACTATACTATATTATACTATTCTATACTATATATACTATACTATACAATATTACTACTACTATAGCCTACACCTTCCAGGAACATTCACTTCACTTTGCAGATGTAGATGATATGTACATTTGCATAGTTACTGCATGAGTCACAGGATGCTATATGTTGCAGACCTTAGCATTTAGTGAAGGTGGTTCACATACGGAACTGTATCAGGGTGCTGGTGCCTTCTTGATTGGCTGAGGATGGGGGTATTTAGAAAAGAATTATTGTAAAGTATTCATAGGACCTTCTAAAATGCATGGTGCATGGCTGCACTCACCACCATAGCTATGGTGGCAGTTGTTATCTAAGATCAAGTTCAGTTTAGGCCTTTTCCTCCTATTGGCTTCCCCAAGCCATCTGGGTTCATCACAGCCAGCTTTTTTCTTTCTTGTATCCCTGTAGACTTGATGTTTCCTCCCCTGCATGCTGCTGCAAAGAGATTGGTGGAACATTTTGATCAGTCTGGTACATACAGGCACATTGAAAAAGCTGAGCTTCCACAAGAACAACAGTCCACTCTGTAATCCAGTCTGAACAGTTTTTATACAGTATATTCAATTTTCAGTCACTTTGTGTATTAAGGAAGTGAATGTAGAGGGAAGTCCAGTGAGTGATTCATGGTACATTGGTCCAGAGTAACATGAGGAAGTTACACAGCACAGTGCATAGTACATTCTGGCTGTTACAAAAAAAGTGGGTAATGTTAAATAGTGGTGCAATAAAAAATGACAGGCTTTTACAGAGTGTTCCTTGGAAGTTTAGGAATCCAGACATTATAAAATCTTAGCAGGGACTAAGTGCTGGGTGGGCTGGTTACATAGGCTGACAAGAAGTTGTTGGGTGCTCTGTGTCAAAGTAAAGCAACGTTCCACACCATGGGAAGCCTTTTGGAACCGTTTTCTTTGCCCTGATCCTTGTAGCTTTCGTGCACAGGGGTGTAAACTGACAGATAGCCCACCAATCAGCTGTGTAGACTAAACACTGATGCTTTTCCTTGAAGCAGAAAGGAGCAGATGATGGCCATTGACGGCTATGTTCCAAAATTAAAGAAGAATACTACTGACATTGTTATTAATGTAGATAATAAATCAAGAATAGAGTGATACAGAATAATAAAACAGACCATAATACTTAATTTGATCTCATAGTTTTAACACTATTACGGTGTTAATATTAATACATTAATAATAACAGGAATGACAGCTATAAGAAAAATAATGTCAGTATTAGTAACAGAGCCAATAACAACAACTGCAGTAGCAATTGTCGAGCAGGAACACGGGGGCAGCAGGTGGCCCACAACCACAGATTCAGTCTCTGCAGCTCCAGAGGCAGAAATACCTGCTGAAAGTGACAGAACGAGAGAGACGAGAAAGCAACTACGGGAGAGAGAAGATGTCGAGTTAGTAACATGCAATAATGGGATAAAAATGCATACAGATGGAGAGGGAGAGAAGGAGAGAGGAAAGAGGTGCATCATGGGAAGTCTCCCGGCAGTCTAGGCCTATAGCAGCATAAATAAGGGATGGTTCAGGGCTCACCCAAGCCAGCCCTAACTATAAGCTTTATCAAAGAGGAAAGTCTTAAGCCTACTCTTAAATGTGGAGATGCTGTCTGCCTCCCAAACCCAAACTGGGACTTGATTCCACAGGAGAGGAGCTTGATAACTGAAGGCTCTGGCTCCCATTCTACTTTTGGAGACTCTAGGAACCACAAGTAACCCTACACCCTGGGAGCGCAGTGTTCTAGTGGGGTAATAAGGTATTATAAGATCTTTAAGATACAATGCTGCCTGACCATTAAGAGCTGTGTAGGTGAGGAGAAGGATTTTAAATTCTATTCTAGATTTTACAGGGAGCCAGTGCAGAGAAGCTAATATTGGGCTAGTTGGTTAATTACAGCTACTTTAAAGGATTGTGGTACATAGCCTGTTAATAAAGACAGATTGATCATATCCAGTAAAGAGGTGCTAACTAAGGGTAAAATGTCTTTAAGCAGCGTAGTTGGAATAGGGTCTAAGAGACAGGTTGCTGGCTTAGATGAATTAATCGTCAAAGTCAGCTGAAGAAGAGCGACAGGAGCAAAGCAGTCAAAACACACATCAGGCTCTACAGCTGTTTCCAAGGTTCCTGTGTTTAAAGACAAGTTGGCACCGGTTAAAGGCAGGACTTGATGAATTTTTTCTCTAATAGTTAAAATTTTATTATTGAAGAAACTCATGAAGTCGTTTCTATTGAGGGCTATGGGAATACATGGTTCAATAGAGCTATGACTCTCTGTCAGCCTGGCTACAGTGCTGAAAAGAAAACTGAGGTTGTTTTTATTTTCTTCTATTAATGATGAGTAGTAAGCTGCTCTGGCATTACAGAGGGCCTTCCTGTATGTTTTAAGACTATCTTGTCAGACTAAACGAGATTCTTCCAGGTTGTTGGAACGCCATTTCCTTTCAAGTTTTCGTGATGTTTGCTTTAATTTGCGTGTTTGGGGGTTATACCACGGAGCTAAGCTTCTTTGTTTTATTATCTTCTTTTTTAGAGGAGTGATAGAATCAAGTGTCATTCGTAGTGAGCCTGCAGCACTATCTAAATCCATCTAACTAAAATACCATCTATACTCTACACGGGCTGATCTGAAATTGTCATTAATTAAATCTCACAAGGGTGGTCGCTACTTCCTTGAATTTTAGCATTATAAACCTATATACACACAGTTCCATAAGCATATTCTGAACACAATAATAAGTACACATGAATGCCACCAAACTGCTGAAACCATTATCTCAAAATCTGTGAGCCACGAAAGCCTTCAACAGCCTTTCACAACCATGACATGTTGACACTTTATTTCCACATATTTCCTGCGAGCTAGCTTTGCAGTTATCTTCCTTGTTTTGACTTCCTCTTTGCAGCGTTGAAGCTCAATGGTCAAACCAAATGTCTTGTGCACAGTGTCATCATTGTGAACTCATGTGACAGAAAGAGGAGCGTTGCACTCGGACTCATCTGCTTCCCCATCAAGAGATCAGAACTATCAGGTAACAGCTTGGTATCCAATTTCTAAAATGTTGTGTGCAAAAAACAATATCTTTGTGTAAAAAGGGAAATATGTGCATGTTTTTAGGTCTTTGATAATGTTTGGTTGGAGTGGTATCAGTGTCTTGTTAATTTATTCTACAGAGCCATCTTTGATTTTGCGAGATCAGGCCCCCCACTTAGTGTATTTGACAAGCTGAGTTTGACACTCTGTATCAGTGAGTGTCAGTTTGTCAAATACCCCAAGTGAGGTGTCACTTGTCTACAAATTTAACCCATCCTGGGTTACTCCACAGACTGAGCAGCCAACTCCACAGGGTGATCTACCACATCAAGGAACGTGAAAACACCAAGGCAACAGGCTCGAAACGCTTTTCTTGTGAAACATTTGAGGATATAGACAAGGAACAAGGTTTACAGTGGTTAAAGTCGTAATGGTGACAAATGCTTAGTCATTGTATCATCTGTTTAACTGTCTGTTATTTGGTAAATCATAAGCAAATTACTCTCATACATAATTGTTGTAATGAACAGAAAGATTAATTTTATCCCATGAGAATCATATATGTGTATTTAATGAATCAACAAAGGCTTCGTAGAGATGTTTGAATAAGAGAGAGGTGTGTTAATAGGTTTATTGACCAAAAAAGCCTAACCTCTTGAACCCAATTTTGTTTTTCAGTCTTTTTATTGTTAGGCTTATTAGCACTACATATCTCAGCCAAAGATGCCACATACTGTTATTTACAGGACAGGCAAGGCTGCTCTGAAATTCCATCATTAGGTATGTGAGTGGAACTATACATGTTCTAGGACCAGAGTGTTTTGACACAATTTGCATCTAGAGGGTTACAGAGGTTAAAAAAAGGTTTTGAAACATATTGTTCAAAACCCATGAGAACAACCTCAATATGAGATCTGAGTGTCATATACAATGATCTGTTGCCAGGGATGCAAATGAGCAAACATTAAAATGCATGCATGCATGCATAAATGTACCATATTATACCATCATATTATATGTATTCACTTGCATGTCTTGTGTAAGAGCAAATCCATGTCAAATTATCAGTTTCTACTTCAATAAAGACTAAAGGGGTGGTCAGTCTTTTATGAGACTGCACATCTGTAAACTTTTTAGGTGTTTGTCTTATTTTTCCCGTTCAGTATTTTGTTAAATCATTTTGTTCAGCATTGATGCAAGTGTCCTCTCTCTGCCAACATGTGGGACCACATGTCTTATCAATTTCACAAGCAAAAATCAGACTCGATCTGACTTGATCTGCATCAACCATGTATAATAAAAGTGAATGCGGCAACAGGCTGATCTGTGATCTCTCAAGGGTTATACTTATATTCTAAAGCCGCAGAAAGTGCTGCGGACAGAAGTTTATCATCCAACTGACACTAATCGGTCTGCCTTGCATTTCCTGTTCCTGTGGGGACTGGATTGCCTATATATGTAACAAGAAATGTGTGTGCCTGTTTGACATTCAAATACAAAGTAATGGCTACAGTCTTACAAACTGTTTCTAACTTCTGTTTCAACATTGCACCAAATGAGGCTTTATTGTCATAAAGGTGTTTAAATTGCATGGTGCCAGCACACACATCTGCTACTATCCATCACTACATTAATGTCTACTACAGTGCATCATTGCATGAGGCAGCCGGTGACACAAGGTGTAAGTCATGCGCACTCTTTCTTGACTGCAGAAAAGAAAGCATTTTACACTGCTGCTGTGGTTTGCATCTCTATCAAACATTTGCAAACCGTTCCATATATCATCTGTGTTTGGCATGCTTGGTATAAACAATGTGGATGATGTACAGTCATGTTTTCTGTGTTATGTGTAATTGGTACAGATGTAGTTTTTATGGCACTCCCATAAACAGTCACATCAGTCTACTGATTTCTGGCTATATAATTTCAATCAAATTTGGAAAATTTCGAAAAAAGATTTTTTATGTTTTACATTGTGAAGCACTGCAGCCAAAACCACATCATGTTGCTCTTATTGCTTTCCAGATAACTTTTTTTTGAAGGTTGTCCAAATGTCAAGTTGTACTGAATGCTGTGAGTCTTGTCTAGCCTCCAAGGCTGTTGGAAATGTTCCAAATTAATATTGGTCTGGAACAGGAGTTCAACACATGTTTTAAAACCATCTGAATAACTTTGAGTCTGTAAAAATATCCTTTATATTTTTATAAGATCAGTTCCCCATTAAACACAGTGCATACATCAAATAGGTATAAATAGTACCACCTTCAAATTATTGAACCACCCAGGCTGTACATTTGGGAATGCAGTCTGTTGTTCTCAACTGATTTCATTGCACAAGGGCCTCCAATAAGGCTGCCAAATTGTGCATTACAGTATGTATTTGCGTTACTGCTCCAGTGTTTGCAAGATGACATCAAACCCACACCTGCAATACAACTTGACGTCAATGAGAATTGCATAAAAAGTTTTCACTGTCTGTCTATCAGACAAACATACAGTTTACCTGTCACACATTTTTCATTAGAGGTTTTAACACGGACACCAAAGTTATCTGTGTATCTGGTGGATTCACTCCACGCTTGTTAAATTATAGTGGGTGAAGTAATTCAGCGGGAGGAAGTTCAGGTAATATGTTGTCATTTGTGACAGTTGTGTGTAGGAAATTGTTAGACAATTCCACTGAACAATGTAAAAATGGTTTTCTTTGCTGTGTTCTATCTTGCATTTGTTGCTGAAACTCTACCACCACTCACTGTTTGCCCATGTGTTGGTAGAGCTCTATTCTTTGATTTGTTCCGTTCATCAAGTAACTTTCACTTTTTTTCACACAATACACAAAGTAAGTAATTTCATATACTAACATATTTAGTTTGTCAAGACATTTATTCAGTTATTCTGCAAAGAAAAGCTCAAATCTACAACATGTATTAGATTAATACTGCGACACCACAGGCTCAAAGATCTTCTTCTTTGTTTATGGAGATACAATACACAATCTCAATTACACTGGTCAGGACTTACGTGACAATGAAGGAGCTTTCTCCCACATTTCAAATGTTGTTTGAAATGTGTCAAACAACAATGTGTCAAACAACAAAATGAAGACTGACATAATTTGTGAGTGATAGCTTCCCACACTATTCTTTTCTATACTGTATGTTGTCCAATAACAGCTCCTTCATTGTTTATGACATACAGGACATAAAAGCTGATTTAGGCTCTCTAACATCAGTTCTGATCTACAGATTGACCCCAAACTACATTATTATAATTATTTTAAAAACATATAGTGTACTATTTTATAGCTATAGCTATAAAAGTACACCCCTCTTCTCAGGCTTAGCCAAACGTTTTGTTTCCAAACAACAATAATGTATACAACATTGATAAAAATAAGAAGACAAAATTTAAAACCTTTTTACAATGTAATTTACCAAAGTACATTTTTGTAAGTATGTCATAATTTCAAAATACATGATGCCATGACCAATTTCTTTGTCATATCAACACTGTTACCCCATTTTTCCTATCTTGTTACCCATTAACAATATTTCTGTGCCATGTAATTATTAAATATGTCCCTCAAGTATTCTCTTTTTTACTTGATATATTTTTTCGGTTATAGGTACCCAGTAAGTATTTTATTGATACTCCATAGATTAAAATAAATGAATACAGTGTAATTTTCGAGCTGCAATTTGAAGCATTAACATGTTTCTAATATTTGTCATGAGGGTGGCAGAATACTTCAAACACCTTCCAACATAGCAGTCCAGTACAACACCACCACGAACTACGACCTCAGTCATAAACATATAGATGATTTAACATCTCTCTGACAGTGTCAACCAAAACTGAACACTTTAAGCTTTGTAAATGTGTTGTAATTTATGGCAGAGCTGTTGTTGTTGGATTGAATAGCATTAGACTGTACCAGTGTACCTAATAAAGCGACCACTGAGTATATATAAGTGCCAACAAGCTCTGTCACCACCTGTAAGTTACCATTTGCTACAGGCTAAGACACTTCAGATTATAGTCATGTATTCTGTACATAGGAGGGATTTTTGGTGGGTGGCTTTGTTTGACTGCCATCCTTTCTCACATCTACTTGGAGGCAGGTGATTTTCTGGTCAATAGAATCTTTACAGAGATAAACAACCACAAGAAGAGCTCCCACCAGCAGGAAAGTTCTTGCTCTGATGTTCCTCCTTAAAACTTATCTCAGTCTGAGATAATATAACTACATTACTAACATTAAAGTACTATGTGTTTAGTGTAAATCAACCTAGTTATAATTAAGATCTACATGCATTGCAATGACAAAACAATCATTCAGAGGTCATTTTGGGTTACAAATGACTGTTATTCATAGGACCATTTTTTTGATCTACCACTGCTATGGTTTAGCTGGTTTGCTGTTGTTTTTCTGGTGAGTACAGTCTCAGAAACATAGATATAAACCCTTCTTGATATCTCTGATGGCTGTTCTTGCCATCAAAATTAAAGCTGACCTCCAAATCAGAACGTCCACATATTATCTGCTGACAAAAAAATCTCACCACATTTTCTTCCAAGTAACACAAATGTGTAAAAATATAAGCTATTTATTTTATATAGTAAAAATAATTAAATCAATTTTCATAAGAGGAATGAAATTTACAGAAACATGTAGCACACAATTAAACCAAAGTTCATTCAACAATAATTATCTGAACGTATTGGTAGGTAGATCAATGTGAGCGCTTGGAAAGTTTCCCTCTGATAGTCAGGAGTCAGTCTGTGCAGATTGCAATGGTAGTTAAGGTAAAGGTGATGTATAGGATGCCTCTGGGTAACATTTTGCCTTGGGCTCAGCCAATCAGGCAGTCTCTACACCAAGGCATACCACGCTCCCAACAAGCTACATGATTCAAATAGTTTGATGTATGAGCAAATACGTTGTTGATTTAAAGAGTAAAAGTATAGCACAGATTGCTGAGCTTGTAAGTGGTGGAAATTGCCAGGAGAGAAACACCACCTGGAAGTCAAAGCTGCCTGAGAAGACAGTGTCGAAGGGTAACCAGCCCTCTTAACACTGAAATTTAGATGATAGTTGCCGTGGCCTTTACTACCAGCTCAACAACCTAGCATGGCTCTGTGCTCTGTTCTGCTGGTAACCTGCCTGATGGTGTTTCTGCTTATAATTAACCAACCAGTCAAACAATAAACAAACCACAAACTTGCAAAAACATATTCTGAGTGAATCTACATAAAATGTCACATTCCTGTGCATTTATTTAATACAGTTTATTACAAATTACAAGATTTTTACTGTAAGTATGTGATACTGCAGCACTTGCACCAGGTATTGCCACTATACTGTGATTACCACGTGATTATAGTCTAACTAATTGTACAGTATAGTGTGGCTTGACTAGTGGTACTTGACTAACTGGTGATCTCTGTTAAGTGCAAAACTAAAGTGCTTAATAATAAACATGTCACTGTTGATGGTGTTTGAGTCTTATAGCTGACATTCGTTTCTTTGTGTGCTCCACACGCAATGCTTATTCTTTGGTAAACAGTTATGCTTGTTTATTTAAATAAGACATACACTGACACCTAGACTCGGTGGTCTGTGGGATCTACAGTCTCCCAGGACGTAAAGTGGAGGTGGAGGCTGAGGTGGCGCATGTGAATCCTGAATGGAGTCAAATCCAAAGGTAACATGGTAATCAATAACAGTCAATAATAATGGCAAGAAATCTCCTCCCTCCCAAAAGTCTAGAGAGTATAAATGGCAGGCCATCAAGACTCACCGCATCCCACAGGTAACTTATCAATGTGTAACAACAAAGTGTATATTTTTTAAATCACTCTCATTTTATACATCGTTTGAGTTGAAACAACAAAAAGACTCAATAAAAGACTGTTCGTGTTTTGTCCATTCCCCCACTGCCTGCATCACAGTCCCACCTGCTCTCTATTTGGAGGTTCCAAAGTGTTTGAGTTGTGTATGGGGGGCACTTATTCAGTGCTCTTAAACAATACTTGTAGGCAATTGTTTGTGCACGACACAATAAATAGCTTGTTGTGCCTGAGATGCTCAACAAGCTGCTCCAAAGCAACTGGTTTTGACAATATTCCAGCTAGATTCTTAAGAGATGCTGCTGAAATCATTACTCCATGCATCACCCATATTGTAATTCAGATTATTGAGCAAGCTTGGCAGTGACATTTTCACAGTTTTAACATCAGTACTTAATTTGACACTAAGGCTTTGCAGCTGTAGATGGAGCTGCTGTCACACAAGAGGTGGTATAATGACAACGTTTCACGCTGCTCTCTATAACTTAGTAATACTAAAAATAAAACTATACATCAATGGGGGTAGGGACCGAAATGGATACTAATCTTCATCATGGTTTACAACATTTCAATTATTATCAGAAGAAACAGCCATGACTTATATGACTCATAAGACACACAGCAAGTTTCCATCATGAATGTTTACTGCAAAGAAAGGTCTCCAGAGAGTTTTAAGTCTGCTAATAAGCTCTAATAAATATCAGACTTTGGGTGCACAGACAATATTTGTTAGTAGGATCAATTCATACATTTTATTGCAGACCAAGTGTGAGGCAGTGCTGCATTAAACAATTAGGGACAGGTTCACCTTTTTCATATCCATACTGTTAAACACCCTAGCCAAGGAATAACTCATGCTCCTGTAAAATTTGTTGAATGTTCTGGAGAGATACATTTTCATTTTCTCCATTCTTATTTCAACAATGGTTGAATGAGATACAAA